>NC_057804.1:151666061-151966061 GCF_018294505.1 Triticum aestivum
CATTTCAAATGACTAATTATTGCAAGGAAAACACGGGCATGGTAATACATACAGATTCATTTGCAAATCAAACAATATTCGTTTGCATTCTCAAATGTAGGCGCACCAGGCAGACTAGGATCGTGTCGTGGTGGACGCTGCTTCGGTGCCTTAAAGGCAACTGCCTTTGGGTCACTGACATGTGGGCCAACCACCTGTTGGGCCCACATGTCATGGATACAAAGGCAGGTGCCTTAAGGCACTGAAGCATAGTCCTGTCGAGGTGGTCGCGTGTGTCGGATGGACGTGTAGCACCCAGCCACCCCCCCTCCCCCCAAAAGGACGACGACAAAATAAGTTCGCGCTTCCACGTTTCGGATTAAAATATCTGGCGGCCCCAATTCCAGCCCTGCAAAATCTCTCTTCTCCACCGTCCCCTTCCGTGCCCAGATTTCTCAAATCCCTAATTCACCGCCAACCCAAGCAAAGTTCGAATCGCCCCTCGTCTCGTCTCTTTCCCCACCGTTTCCCACCTCTGTGCCGGACGACGACGACGAAGAAGACGGTCGCGCTTCACCACCGCACCGGAGCTACCTCATCTACGCCCTCGTCTACCGCACCGGGTGGTCCACCGACAACGTCGGTCGCCGCAACCGACGTGACTCACAGACACCGAATTCTACCGCATCAGGTGCGCTTCACCGACACCTTCTCCCAGCTCACCGGGGATACTTCACCAAGCACATCATCGCACCTCCGCCCCTCGAGGCCGTTGGGGATTCACCAATGGTCTCGTCCACCGCATCGTAGCGCTCCGCTCCCACTCAAGATCTGCATCCTTGCACGGCCAGCCAATGCCAGCGCATCACCCTCAACGGCTCTGAAGTGACCCGCACTCTAGCTAGGCGAGCATGCCCAAACACCGGCCCGAACTAGGTATCCACACATCACTCCCTTGTGCACTATTCCGACGATGTTTGGATATCCTTTCACTGCTCTCTTAGCTTACACGCCTATGCAACTCTGACTTTAACTCTTATTTCTTCTGGAGATATCATATGAAACAAGAAAATCCATTTTTTAGTGAAGCATGACAGCGCTACGGGATCTGGTACACATCCTGCACACCCGTGTAACCTTGTAAGTATCTGTCCTCCGATACAACATCAAGGTCGATTCCTCTTATTTGATCGACCATTCGCCGTGTCAAAAATGTAGAGGGGAATGCAAGGATCACAAGGCCTGCACATCCAAGCAAGTGGTAACATGGACTTGTACATGGAACATCCCAAGCGCAAGCAAAGCTACAGTGAGCCTGTACAATGAGCTAGCGTAAGTCCCTGCATTTCATTTAATTCATACTGGCACTCGTGTATGATTTGTGTGCAGTGGTTGATCCATGAATTCAAGTTACCAGGGGCGAACATTTAACTTAAAAAATACAAAGGCACTTGCACTCCAGAAATCAACATAACTTGAGAAATGTGAAGCTACATGCACTTTGAAAACCAGCTAATGATCCAAAGTAGTTCAGATTATAAACACTAAATGATGCAAGCACCAAAAAACACAAAATGCAACATGGTGTACAAGGACTACAAACATGGTCTGTGCCTGCTTGAATTATTCGTTCTCTGGCTAAAAATATCGAAGTGTAATTGGACGTATAACCAGTGCGCAAACTGCATATCAATATATCTATCCTGCACAAGTATGCCAATAGTTTGAAACAACAGATTAGAAAAGTATTTATGCTATGTTGTCATGATACAGGGACTTTCTGGTAGATGGCCTCGATGTTTCCTCAAGCTATGAAAATGCACTATAATTTGCTTGTCATCAATGCCTGCAAATCTCTGTCTCTCTCAACATAGTAGATCATCATTAGACACTAAATACTTCAATGAGCTTGAAAAATGCTTGCATTAGATCCCTCATTAGACACTATATGTTCATCACCAGGAGCATGTAAAATGTTTGCATCAAATCCTTCATTAGCAGTCTGTTCACTAGACACTTCAGGCTCAAGAACAACATGAGCTTGTATGTTTGCGCTGGAAACTTGATTAGATACATCAGAGTCAGTCAGTTCAGTATTGATTGGGGAAGTTATATAATAAGTAGAAATTGGTTTCATTTTCTCATATATTCCCTACATACAAGCAGTTTTACAACACCGTCAGGTTTAACTATTGGCTAGAAATTGAAGAGTTGAATTAGATATAATCAGGGATGTGATCTACCTGCCCGTTGTGCATGCTACTCTTGCAAGCTGCGACTGCCGTTTGCGCAAGCTCGATGCCATGCCCGTGCTGCCGCCACTGTCTCCAACACAGGCTACACCCAGGGTTGGATCTTCATCTTCTTGTCCTTCCATTCGCTTGAAGCCCGGCGACCGCCCTCCAATGAGGGCGTGAGGAAGTGCTGTGTCGGTCTGTCCAACATCGGCTAGGTTAGGAGCGAACTAGACTGGAGGCTGGAGCGAATGAATTGGGATTTTTCCCGTTGTCGATCGATATGGGAGGCGCTCATTTGGGCCTCGAGCCTGCTATAGGGCGTGCCTTGCACTTATATTATTGGCCCATCCAAATTGAAACATTTTTCTTCATTTTTTACATTGCCTACTCATGCGTTGGGATGAACAAAACTAGCATGGGCCAACCTGGACGACTCAAACTAGGTGCTCACTTTCCAGCCACCTGAGGCGGCCGCCCATACCAGCCCCTATGGCGGCGTCGCCCCTTTTTGCGTGTATGATTGGATAGTGAAAAATATTCCAGTGGCGCTTTTGATTTACCCACAGAATGGTTGAATTGCTTGTTTCTATGAACTGTGTTCACCGATAATGTGAAGGATGCCAGTCTTTTCATCCTATTGTAGTTTTCTTAGATATCGATATCCAAAAGTAATCGCATGAAATATACAGTAAAAGCCAGTGTGATGTGTGTGGCTACAACTAGTCTGACTACACGTCCTCATATAACATATCAAGGATGCACCATCTTACCAGATTAATCATTCGACATACCCATGCAGTGTGGGAAGAAAGAAGTATTGGGACTGTGTATCCAAGCAATTGATGCCATGGACTCCTTCGTACAACCTTGTAAGCAAAAAAGAAGTTGTAGTGTGCCTGTACAAAGAACTAGCGTAAGTTTAGTTACCTGCTTCTCGGAATTTTAGTTAGCCACTTATTGGAAAATTGTTCAATTATGTTGCTTGGCTTAATTTAGTTTGCTACTGATTACATAATGCCACAGCCTGTTAATCATATTGTAGATTGCTCCTATCTATGTGTTTGATACTTACTGTTAAGAATTACCTGTTTGCCTTAACTTAAATATCTACTTGTTTGTTTAACTGCTTTGCTGTTGCAACATCGGGTTACAATGATGTTAATAACTACTTTTTAGCATGCAAGTGAAACTCTTTAATTCCTTGTTTGTTTAACTGGTTTGCTGTTATAACTCCTAGTTGAGATGTTTTGCTAACTTCAACTTTTCTGAATCCAATCGGAACTTTAGTGGCAAAACACGTTAGCCCAAGATCAAAGAGCAAGGTCCCCATGGACGTTGCATCATCCCACAGAAGTGGCACCGGCCCAATCGTGCATTATGAATTTCCAACTGCTCATGCTCTAGAGGCTAAACTAGTGGTAGAAAGAGATTCCGCTTCTGCACTTAGAGACGAAGTTGACATGTTGAGGAAGCAAACAGCACAATCACAAGCAGTACTCAAGACAACCATTAAATATTTGGTGGATTTCAAAATGAAGCAAGCTGAGACTGACCAGATTGTTAAGGTCCTGAAGGAAAAAAGGAAATTAAATTCCTACTTGGTAAACCATAGGTGAAATGTTCTTTCCATCATTGAATACCTTTGTGTTGTCTATTCATGTAATCAATCAAACCATTTGTTTTAGAGATCATGTAATAATTGTTTCTTTTTGGTTTGTAATTTTATTTGAGCACAAGTCTGTATTAATTGATAAGACTCGGAGACATTTCATTTGGATTGCTGTGCCAGACCTACAAATATGCCAATCGGACTGAATGTGCATTCAACAATAGTAGTAGAATAGATGGACCATAAGTGGTACGCATCGGAAAGGGCCAAGATGCTCGCTAAAAAAGGATGTTGTTGTAGCCAAAAAAAGTACAGCGGTCTGGCTTATGTATGTTAGTTGACATTATTGATCCATATACTCTATAAGTGTTTATATGTCTGTTAGTTCTGTACATTCTTGGTTGATTGACTCGGTATTTGAATCTTGATACATCGCTTGTGTACATATCTAAATGGGAGTACACATTATGCTGCGTGTGACATTTGAGTTGGACATGAAGTGTTCCAAATATTCGAATTCACCTTAAACTGGATTCTAGCTTCTGAATTTGAGTATTGGCATTTGTAAACCATATTCATATATCACAGTGGAATACATCGTTGTCGTCCTTTTGAAGATATATAAAAACACATAGAATGATTTATAAAGATTCATATAGGAATACAAAATGGATTCGAAATTAGTTGCCAGGGTAAACGTGGATGCTTATTGTCCCAAAATTCGAAAGAAGTGGCAAAATGTCCATTCCCACGTCGGCTGCTCGAAACCAAGTGTTTCGGAGATGGAAATTACTGTCTACCCATTACACGGACAATCCATCGGCCCGATTTCCATTGCTCTAAATAGGGGTAGGTTAGTAACTTCAATTAGACGTGACACGACTGCCTCTGAGCCCATTCTGACACGGTGGGCGTCAAACATGGGCGCCAAAACACATTTGATTCAAGCTCGTCCGAAAGACCTCTGTTTCTCCCTCCATTCCCCATTCATACAGGGTGGGTGGCAAAACAAACTCGACTCGGCTGAAATCGATGTAGGCAAATATTTTCAATAGGGGCAGGTCTGTAACTTCACACAGATGTGACACAACCGCCCTACCTGTTAGCCCCATTCATACACCATGGGTGCCAACCATGGGCGCCAACCACCCTCTCCTCGCCCGAAATTGCTCTGGGCAAATATTGGCGAGATGCAAGATTACCGTCCTATCCCCAACCGATGAGACATCCAAATTTTAAACGGGGGCTAAGTTCGTAACTTTCCCATATTTCAGACAGGCACGTCCCAAAAACATGGTTCCCCGTACCTCTCCCTCCATTTTCCGATTCATACACCATCCATGCTAGAACACCCCATCCCCACACCAGACTCCGTCCGCCACCCCATCCATCACCGCCGTCCTCCACCACATCCATCGCCACCGTCCTCCACCATGCCGGAGTGCCTACCAAGACCGCGTCGTCCACTGCTAGAGTTGGATGTTTATCATCCACAGCGATGGACCAATAGCGTTGCATCGCGTCCTCTGGCTTCAACGGCGCTGTCGTCCTCTTTGTCGGGGCCGCTCACATGACCTTCTCTTCCACCGCAACGGGACCTATCCCCCGATGCACCCGTCTACCGTCGCAGACCTGCTTCAACGCCACCGACAGCCATCGCACCCCCGATGCCTACACGGCGTCGCAAGAGAGGTGGTACTTCATATCTCCTCAACTTTTTGATCTCAACCAGAAAATAGATCTTAACTTGGTAACTATACTTTCTTTTCAGCTCTTAGAATTTAGTTCTTAGTTTGAAGCAAACAATGGATGCTAAATATCATTTCTCCGGTTTGCAGCTTCAAATCTGCCATGGCACAGCCATAATATGGTTTAATTAATCATGCTTAGTGATTAATTGATCATGTTGGTTCCGTGGTGGTTTCTTTAATAGAAATCGGAGGGGAAACCCTCTTTTGCTAAAAAAAATATGCTTAGAGTTTCCCCCTTTTATGATCACTATACGATCAGAATACGTGCTTTGTGTCATAATAACACTGCTCCACCCATCAAGCTAAACAAGCTTAGTTGTTCAAATACAAATCTGATATTATTAAAATAGAGTTGTTTAATTGGTCAGCTAAATGTTCCTAAATTAGTTTCAAAAATGCATGTTCGCCGCTCGGGTGTGTATCTCTATAAGGTGGCCACGGTGGACCGGCCCACCCTGGGATTTTGGGTCATCCAAGGCCCTGATTCCCCTCTGTTCTGCTGCGCGCTTCCGATCTCTACTCGCCCCCAGCCGCCTGCCTCACCGGTGACTTGCCGTCACCGGACGACATGACTCTAGGAGGAGACGCCGGACTAACAAGAGGCCAAGAGCTGTTCGCCCAACACGTCACCGCTGCCCGGGCGCGCCATCGTGCCTACCTTCCCAGTCCGTTCAGGGCTCAGGCGTGCAACATCCACCAAGCCAACCCGATTTATCCTGAGATACGTCCTCAACACTCAGCAGCCACTCCTCATCACCCATTTTCTAATTGATTCATTACTCATTAGGCAGGACTGTCATTAGGGTTTGTTGTGTGCTCAGTGCTATCTACACTTAATGGTTCAGATGTATTTCATTGATCTTTAGTACCTCTAAAGTTCACAGGGTTTTCATAATTCCGGCCCTCGGAACGGGTACTAGTCATTTTGGATTGTTGGTCGTAGTGACATTGACCCAGATTACTACTGCAAGCCAGGTTTGTTGACAATTTTACTTGTCTTTCTTACTCATTCGATATAATATCCAATTATTCACGTCGATTAGTTGCAAACAATAAGTGCTAGACAAACTTCTTCATTCAGATTTTGGACGGTCTCTTACTGCAGTTACAATTATGCATACTGGTCCTAGTAAGCTCACAAGTAAATGATTGATTCACTACATCTATGCTTGCCTTGTCATATTTGTTGTCAATATTCTTTTAGGGTGGACCACCCTGTTTCTAAATACTGGAACCGTAGACATGAGTGGATAGTATTTCTCTATGTGATCTCTTCCATCATGTGTGGGCAAATTGTATAGAAAGAAAGTGTCATTTCCAGCTTTTACATAGGTTTCGATCTTTTACATGGAATACAATCTGCCTACTTGCTTTGTGTCGCACTACCAACACTCCACCCTTGAAGCTAAACATTATGCCACTCGTGATTGCTTAGTTTATTTTTTCAAATACGAATTTCATATGATTCTAATGTTCCTACTTCAGTTTTGAAATGTGTGCCTGCCTGTTATAGAGACATAAGGGGTTTGTATTTATGTGTGTGGTCTGGTCAGCACGGTTGGGGAGGTGAACTTTGCATATGCAGGGGTTTATAGGGAGACACTCTTCAAGTTGAATCCGTAATGCATTCCATAGATAATCTGACTACTTTTTATGTTTTCATGAATCTCAGATTCTGAACAGCATCATAATGATTATGAGCTTGCGCGCATGAAAAGAATAAAGCAGAACAATGCCATGTCTGTCAAACTTGGCATTAAGGGATTGAAATCAAGTCTAGATGCAATGCAATGCAATGCAAACGCTCTCAACCTACAGATTCATGCTCAGAATATGATCCTAACAGTGATTCTGAGCTAGATGGAGACCTAAGTCAATGTAGCTCCCAAGTGGAGGAGTCAGAGGAAGATGCCCTATCTTATTCACCCATCAAGGTACTTGCTCTAACTTTCCAAGGTTACATTGCTCGCACATATCTTGCAACTGATGCTTTGCATTGCTTCTACTTTGTTGAACTGCCATTAGCTTAGTTTACACATCGTGTATGTGAATACGCCCTGCCTATCCATTTTCAGTACATATTCCATCTGTCATCATACCATATTTATCCACTCAAATGTTTTTCTTGTGTATCAGACATTCAAAAGGAAGAGGGCGATTGCTGGTCGTGAAGGAGCACAAGCAAAGTATTTGGAAAAGGTAGTGGCACCTGATAAATCAAATAGCCCATTAGGTGTAGTTGCAATATCACCTGACCCACAAAACACCCCAACTCTAGCAGACTCTAGCCCTACTACACTGGTCATTTCTGATGCTCCAACTCAGCAGACCCCAACTGCAGCAAACAGTATGATTATGCCAGTTGACATAGCACCAGCTGTATGACGCAAAACCCCCATTCCAGCAAAGAGTACACCAAATCCAGTTGCCAAATCACTTTTCGAACCAGAGAGAGCCCCAATTGCAGCAAATAGGACCCTTGTTCCATTTTTCTTCCCAGTTTAGAAGATGAAGCTTATGTTGTTGTCAGGAACTTTGTGCGCATCTTTCCTTCATGGAAAGATTATACCACAGACACAGAACAATTTCCAGTCTTCCTCCGCAAATTACGCGTAAGTGATGTACTAATGTTATTCATGGTCATTACTGCATATGTTTCTGCTGACAGAAGACACAAGATTTCATTATTTTAAATAGGTGAGGAGCAAACTGGATTGTGATGACGAGCAAGGGTTGGTTGCGCTTTTCAAGCACTCGTTGACGAAGTATCGTTCCTACCTGAGGCAAGCGCACTTCAATGGCAAGCCTCTGAATGAAATTTCTGTAAAGTCTCCGGTGCTACATTTATCCGATGGTGACTGGAATAATCTTGTTACACATTGGTCTCGGCTGCAGCGTAAGGTACTGTCTATGATATCACATCACAATTTGAACTACATTTCTGCATTTGCCTTAATGTCTCACTTGTACAAAAACTATTAGCAGAAGAACATTCATTCTCATGGGACCATAGAATCTCGCAACTATACTGCACACTGTATTGCTCTTGTGAGTACCTCTTGCCCTGTATGACCATACTTACTTTCATAGCTGTTTGATTTTGTAGCATCACTGCACATGCTAGCCTCGTAATCGTCCATTTGGTGGACATTATAAGATCTGTAAGGACTGAACGTGGTCTATCACATTACTTACATTAACAGCTACTCCCTCCGTCCCATAATATAAAAACATTTTGTATAGTACACCAGTGTTCAAAACACTCTTGTATTATGAGAAGAGGGATTTGTTCATTTCGTAGCATTCTGTATCTTATCTCCCTCGCCCACCATTTACTAAAAAAGATTAGATCTATATTTAATCTTACCAACAAGTAGAATGCATAGACAATGCCAGTGCAGAAGTGTAGCCCATTGCTCTTGTCAGTACATTTTGTCCCGTAATGCTTGTACTTCCAGGGATTGGTAGTTGATTATGTAGTATCAATCTGCATCTTATCTTCATTATCCTCTATCCCTTCCAGTATTATCGTATGTATAATTACTCTCTACAAAATGTAGAGTATAGGCAATGCTTATGAAGAAGATTCCGTGCTGAAATTCTTGAGTTATCCTTCCCTTGACATGGAGAAGGGCATTATAAAGCTGGTGTTAACTGTTAATGTAAGTCAGTCCTTCTAAAGCCTTTATCCTCAACTGCTGTTTAATTTGCTCATATTCCCTATCGTTTACTGCTGTTTAGTTTGTTGTTTCTACCAAAATGCATGTTCGCAAGAACCGTAAGTTCTAAGTTTTACTTGTAAAACCAAATTCCTTATTCATACCATGCACATTACTTAATACTCCCTATATGTATGCTTGTTTTTGTGGATCAATAATCCAGTGTGTGGTGAAGCAGCCCATGTTTGCACCTTGTCATCTCATGTTTTATCTTACTGATGTGGCTGATGATATGAACAACATGCCATGCACATTATCCAAAATAGATACAATGATTTTCTTTGCCCTTCATCTATGCTTGTTATGTTGACATGGTAATCCAGTAGTGTGGTGAAGCTCCCCGCATTATGAACAATGCCAAATTATGCTATTGATATTTTGAACTTACTCTTTATTTTCTAATTTGAAATTGGATGGAATTGACAGCACAATTATCATCTTTGTTTATACACGTGCAGAACCTGTCATCTCTCTGCTTTGTTTCAGGGTGATATGCCCGATGGCATGCACAAGTCTGCTGAAGGCTATGAGACAAAGCCAACATATATTGCAGCAAAGAAGGCAAAACATCTTGAAGATAGTGAGACTACCCCAAAGTCTTGTCTTGATGCAGTGTTCAAGTTACTTGAGACTAGCAGTCAGACAAGCTCATAGAATTTGTTGTCTGAATTAGTTCGACTTCTTCAGTCCCAAGTTCTAGCAGAAAGGCATTCTGCAACTCAACTTTGACTTGAAGTCCAATCTCTAAGAAAGATTGCTGAGAACACCAACGAGAACCTCATCGCTAAACAGCTACACCTAGAAGCAATGACCGACATGCTAGGCTGGTCTCACAGCCTTGCTCAGCAGCTTGCGCATTAGTTCCCCCGCAAGGCTAACCTTTCTTGAACTGTCTTAGAAGTGGTCTCGGTTCAATATTATTTTGTTACGCTGCAATGGTGCCCAGTTTTTGTAATCTGCTTCTTCGTTGCGCTTTATGATCACTGGTGGCGAACTTCGATGCACAATGGATGTACCTTAAATCCTTTATTGTATAGTGTAGGTTTATTCTTAGTTACTATGCCGTAATTTCTTTATTGTATAGAGTAGGTTTGTTCTTAATTCCTACTAGTTACTGCCATCATTCACTATCTGAAAAAATCAGATGTAGTCGACTGGGCCGAAACATTCGACTCTAACGGGCCAGGTTTTTAGCGGGCCACAATTGGGCCGGCCTGTGTCTTTCTTGGGCCCGAATGATTGGGGCCTTCACACATTGCGCCAGGCCCAAACTTACACCGACCTATATTTTAGTTGGGCCTTTTGTCGACCCATCGCTTAGTTTGGCCCAGGTAGCATTGGGCCATTAACAGGCTGAATATTGTATTGGCGTGTTACGGTCGAGATGAAACCACGGGCCTTTAGCAGGCCAAAATGAATGTTGGGCCTCAATTTTCACTAGCCATCGACGGGCCTTCAATAGGCCGAAATGTAGACCGGGCCATTTTGGGCCCAGTTAGCTCACGGGCCGTTACTAGGCCGAAACATATCTCGGGCCTTAGCTGGCCCACTGATATCATGGGCCTTTAAGAGGCCGAAAGCTTAGTACATGCATCAACGGGCTGAATTACGCGACAGGCCTTTAACAGGCCCAAAGTCACGTTGGGCTTAACTGTTGCCACCTTTAGCACGGGCCGTTAGTGGGACTGATGTCCCGTCGGACCATATATGGCCCATGGGCAGCACGGGCCATTCCCAGGCCGAAAGTCACACCGTGCTGAAATGGGCCCATGTCTACATCAGGCCTCTGATAGGCCAAAAGTCACTGGGCTGTAGTTGGGTTCAAATATTCGGTGAACAATTAACGGGCCAGATCTGGCTTCAGGCCGCAAATGGGCCCAAATATTGGGCGAACAATTAACGGGCCAGATCTGGCTTCGGGCTGTAAATGGGCCCAAATATTGGGCGAACAATTAACGGGCCAGATCTGGCTTCGGGCCGTAAATGGGCCTTTATTAAGCAGGCCATTACTGGGCTGGCCTACTAGTACCTGATGAAGTACTACGGGCCTATGACTGGGCCGGCCTTTTTAACCTATATGGGCCTCTGTTGGGCCCAACCACGTGTCGACGTATCATAGGCACATCTCCTCCAATGGACGGGCGACATCTGGCCCACTGACGAGCTGGCATGTGTTTCCTTCGGCCAATCAGAATTTTACACGTGGAAATTTCCCATTGGTCAGGGCTGTTAACGGGTTATCGGATCCAAAATCCGACCCGATAGCTTAACGTTGTTCCGTTATGGTGGATGCCACGTGTCGATCACCCTTGACGAAAGCACTTCTGTGACGCACGATTTATCGTCATGGAAGTGGACACTTCCGTGATGATAATTTTGGTAATGTCATGGAACACTTCTATGACAGCACATGTATGACTATCTTGATTCTGTCATAAAATCGTCATGGATGTACATGCATGACAAAAACGCGACCTACTGTGACAAACACGTATCATCACAGAAGTGTATTTTTTTTGTAGTGGTAGTTGTGAATTTTAGAAATACTTGTGTTAAGGTTTGTGAGTCCCGTAGCATGCACGTATGGCAAACCGTTATGTGATGAAGTTGGAGCATGATTTATTTATTGATTGTCTTCCTTATGCGTGGAGGTCGGGATCGCGCGATGGTTAAGTCCTACCAACCCTTCCCCGAGGAGCATGCATGTAGTACTTTGTTTTGATAACTTGTAGATTTTTGCAATAAGTATATGAGTTCTTCATGATTAATGTTGAGTCCATGGATTATACGCACTCTCACCCTTCCACCATTGCTAGCCTCTCTTGTGTCACGCAACTTTCGTCGGTACCATACACCCACCATATACCTTCCTCAAAACAGCCACCATACCTACCTATTATGGCATTTCCATAGCCATTCCGAGATATATTGCCATGCAACTTTCCACCGTTCCATTTATTATGACACGCTCCATCATTGTCATATTTATTTTGCATGATCATGTAGCTGACATCATATTTCTGGCAAGGCCACCTTCATAATTCTTTCATACATGTCACTCTTGATTCATTACATATCCCAGTACACCGCTGGAGGCATTCACATAGAGTCATATTTTGTTCTAAGTATTGAGTTGTAATTCTTGAGTTGTAAGTAAATAAAAGTGTGATGATCTTCATTATTAGCGCATTGTCCCAAGTGAGGAAAGGATGATCGAGACTATGATTCCTGCACAAGTCGGGATGAGACTCCGGACTTTATGAAAATAAAAGAGGCCAAAGAAGCCCAAATAAAAATAAAAGAGGCCAAAGAAGCCCAAATAAAAAAAGAGGCCAAATAAGCCCACCAAAATAAAAAAAATGAGAGAAAATGAGAGAAGGGACAATGTTACTATCCTTTTTCCACACTTGTGCTTCAAAGTAGCACCATGATCTTCATGATAGAGAGTCTCCTATGTTGTCACTTTCATATACTAGTGGGATTTTTTCATTATAGAACTTGGCTTGTATATTCCATTGATGGGCTTCCTCAAAATGCCTTAGGTCTTCATGAGCAAGCAAGTTAGATGCACACCCACTTAGTTTCCTTTTGAGCTTTCATACACTTATAGCTCTAGTGCATCTGTTGCATGGCAATCCCTACTCACTCACATTGATATCTATTAATGGCAATCTCCATAGCCCATTGATAGGCCTAGTTGATGTGAGACTATCTTCTCCTTTTTTGGCTTCTCCACAACCACCATTCTATTCCACATATAGTGATATGTCCATGGCTCACGCTCATGTATTGTGTGAAGATTGAAAAAGTTTCAAAATATTAAAGTATGAAACAATTTCTTGGCTAAAACCGGGGTTGTGCATGATTTAAATATTTTTTGTGATGAAGATAGAGCATTGCCATACTATATGATTTTGTAGGGTTAACTTTCTTTAGCCATGCTATTTTGAGAAGACATGATTACTTTGTTAATATGCTTGAAGTATTACTATATTTATGTCAATATGAACTTTTATCTTGAATCATTTGGATTTGAACATTCATGCCACAATAAATAAAATTACATTTCAGTCAAAAAATAAAGAAAAATACATTGAGAAATATGCTAGGTAGCATTCCACATCAAAAATTCTGTTTTTATCATCTACCTACTCGAGGACGAGCAGGAATTAAGCTTGGGGATGCTTGATACGTGTCCAACATATCTATAATTTTTGATTGTTCCATGCTATTATATTACCCATTTTGGATGTTTATGGGCTTTACTATACACTTTTATATCATTTTTGGGACTAACCTATTAACCGGAGGCCCATCCCAAATTGTTGTTTTTTTGCCTATTTCAGTGTTTCGCAGAAAAGGAATATCAAACGGAGTCCAAACGGAATGAAACTTTCGGGAGAGTCATTTTTGGAACAAACGCAGTCCAGGAGACTTGGAGTGGACGCCAAGAAGTAAACAAGGTGGCCACGAGGGTCCAGGGCGCGCCCCCACCCTCGTGGGCCCCTCATGGCTCCCCTGACCGACTTCCTTTGCCTATATATATCTACGTACCCTTAAAACATCCAGGAGCACCACGAAACCCTATTTCCACCGCCTCAACCTTCTGTACCCGCGAGATCCCATCTTGGAGCCTTTTCCGGCGCTCCGCCGGAGGGGGAATCAATCATGGAGGGCTTCTACATCAACACCATAGCCTCTCCGATGAGTTGTGAGTAGTTTACCACAGATCTTCGGGTCCATAGTTATTAGCTGGATGGCTTCTTCTCTCTCTTTGATTCTCAATACAATGTTCTCCTTGATCTTCTTGGAGATCTATTCGATGTAACTCTTTTTGCGGTGTGTTTGTGGAGATCTGATGAATTGTGGGTTTATGATCAAGTTTATCTATGAGAAATATTTGAATCTTCTCTGAATTCTTTTATGTATGATTGGTTATCTTTGCAAGTCTCTTCGAATTATCAGTTTGGTTTGTCCTACTAGATTGATCTCTCTTGCAATGGGAGAAGTGCTTAGCTTTGGGTTCAGTCTTGCGGTGTCCTTTCCCAGTGACAGCAGGGGCAGCAAGGCACGTATTGTATTGTTGCCATCGAGGATAAAAAGATGGGGTTTATATCATATTGCTTGAGTTTATCCTTCTACGTCATGTCATCTTGCTTAATGTGTTACTCGTTCTTATGAACTTAATACTCAAGATGCATGCTGGATAGCGGTTGATGTGTGGAGTAATAGTACTAGATGTAGGCAGGAGTCATTCTACTTGTTGCGAACGTTATGCCTATATACATAATCATGCCTATATATTCTCATAACTATGCACTTTTCTATCAATTGCTCGATAGTAATTTGTTCACCCACCATAATACTTATGCTATCTTGAGAGAAGCCACTAGTGAAACCTATGGCCCCCGGGTCTATCTTCTATCATATAAGTTTCCGATCTACTTTATTTTGCAATCTTTACTTTTCAATCTATGTCACAAAAATACTAAAAATATTTATCTTATCTTATTATCTCTATCAGATCTCACTTTCACAAGTGGCCGTGAAGGGATTGACAACCCCTTTATCGTGTTGGTTGCAAGGTTCTTGTTTGTTTGTGTAGTTACAAGGGACTTGTGTGTAGCCTCCTACTGGATTGATACCTTGGTTCTCAAAAACTAAGTAAAATACCTACGCTACTTTACTGCATCACCCTTTCCTCTTCAAGGGAAAACCAATGCTGTGTTCAAGAGGTAGTAAGAAGCCAAACAAAAAAAGAGAAAAAAGAAAGAAAGAGAGAGAGAGAGAGAGAGAGAGAGAGAGAGAGAGAGAAAAGAGATGGGGCAGTGTAACTATCCTTTTTCCGCACTTGTGCTTCAAACTAGCACCATGATCTTCACGATAGAGAGTCTCCTATGTTGCCACTTTCATATGCTAGTGGGAATTTTTCATTATTGAACTTGGCTTGTATATTCCAACGATGGGTTCCTCAAATCGCCCTAGGTCTTCATGAGTAAGCAAGTTTGATGCACACCCACTTAGTTTTTCTTTTTGAGCTTTCAGAAACTTATAGCTCTAGTGCATCAGTTGCATGGCAATCCCTAGTCACTCACATTGATATCTATTGTTTGGTATCTCCATAGCCTGTTGATACGCCTAGTTAATTTGAGATTATCTCCCTCTTTTTGTCTTCTCCACAACCACCATATTCTATTCCACCTATAGTGTTATGTCCATGGCTCATGCTCATGTATTGTGTGAAAGTTGAAAAGGTTTGAGAACACCAAAAGTATGTAACAATTGCTTGGCTTGTCATTGGGGTTGTGCATGATTTGAATATTTTGTGTGGTGAAGATGGAGCATAGCAGACTATATGATTTTGTAGGGATAAGCTTTCTTTGGCCATGTTATTTTGAGAAGACATAATTGCCTTGTTAGTATGCTTGAAGTATTATTGTTTTTGTATCAATATTAAACTTTTGTTTTGAATCTTATGGATCTGAATATTCATGCCACAATAAAGAAAATTACATGGAAAAAATATGTTAGTAGCATTCTACATCAAAAAATCTGTTTTTATCATTTACCTACTCGAGGACGAGCAGGAATTAAGCTTGGGGATCCTTGGTACGTCTCCAACGTATATATAATTTTTGATTGATCCAAGCTATTATATTATCTGTTTTGTATGTTTTATATGCATTAATATGCTATTTTATATTATTTTTGGGACTAACCTATTAACTTAGAGCCTAGTGCCAGTTTCTATTTTTTCCTTGTTTTTGAGGTTCGCATAGAAGGAATACCAAATGGAATAAAACATTCGCGATGATTTTTCTTGGACCAGAAGATACCCAAGAGACTTTGAAATTAAGTCGGGGGAGCCACGAGGCGGCCACAAGGGTTGAGGGCGCACCCAGGGGGGTAGGACGCGCCCCCTGCCTTGTGGGCCCTCTGTGACTCCCTTGGCCTAATTCTTTTGCCTATATATTCACATATATCCCCAAAACACTAGAGGCATCCACGAAAACACTTTTCCACCGCCGCAACCTTATGTACCCATGAGATCCCATCTAGGGGCCTTTTCTGGCATCCTGTCGGAGTGGTATTTGATCACGGAGGGCTTCTACATCAACTCTATTGACCTTCCGATGAAGCGTGAGTAGTTTTCCTCAGACCTACGGGTCCATAGCTAGTATCTAGATGGCTTCTTCTCTCTCTTCTATTCTCAATACCATGTTCTCTTCGATGTTCTTGGAGATCTATTCGATGTAATATTCGTTTGCAGTGTGTTTGTCGAGATCCGATGAATTGTGGATTTATGATCAGCTTATCTATGAATATTATTTGAATCTTCTTTGAATTCTTATGTGCATGATTTTGTATCTTTTTAATTCTCTTAAAACTATCGGTTTAGTTTGGCCAACTAGATTGGTTTTTCTTGCAATGGGAGAAGTGCTTACCTTTGGGTTCAATCTTGATGTCCTTTCCCAGTGATAGTAGGGGCAGCAAGACATGTATTGTATTGTTTCCATCAAGGATAAAAATATGGGGTTTACATCATATTGCTTGAGTTAATTCCTCTACATCATGTCATCTTACTTAATGCATTACTCTGTTCTTCATGAAATTAATACTCTAGATGCAGGCAAGAGTTGGTCGATGTGTGGAGTAATAGTAGTAGATGCGGAATTGTTTCGGTCTACTTGACACAGACGTGATGCCTATATTTCATAATCATTGCCTTAGATATAGTCATAACTTTGCGCTTTTCTATCAATTGCTCGACAGTATTTTGTTCACCCACTGTATTATTTGTTATCAAGAGAGAAGCCACTAGTGAAACCTATGGCCCCCGGGTCTATTTTCCATCATATAAATTTCCGATCTACTATTTTCCATCATATAAGTTTCTGATCCACTATTTTGCAATCTTTTACTTTCAGATCTATAAACCAAAAATACCAAAAATATTTAGTTTACCTTTTGTTTAGTATCATCTATCTTTATTAGATCTCACTTTTGCAAGTAACCGCGAAGGGATTGATAACACCTTTATCGCGTTGGGTGCAAGTTGTTTGATTGTTTGTGCAGGTAGGTGATTTGTGCGTTGTCTCCTACTGGATTGATACCTTGGTTCTCTAACAGAGGGAAATACTTATCTCTACTTTGCTGCATCACCCTTTCCTCTTCAAGGGAAAAACCAACGCAAGCTCAAGAAGTAGCAATGGCGACGGATCCCCCTCTTTGGAGCCCCGAATGGACTCTAGATCAGCCCTCTCGATGAAGAACAGGAGGAGGCGGTGGCTCCGTGATACGTCCATTTTGCATCATGTTTTCCTACTGTTATTTATGTTGTTTTATTGTATAATAATGCTTTTTGGAGTAATTCCAATGCCTTTTTTCTCATAATATGCAAGGTATACACAAAGGGAGAGAACTCTAGCAGCTGGAAATCTGGACCCGAAAAAGCTACGTCAAGCTACCCATTCTGCACAACTCCAAATGAGCTGAAACTTCACGAGCACTTTTCATGGAGTAAATAAGAATTTTTGGAGTCAATAAGTACCAGAGGAGGCCCACCAGGTGGGCAAAATCCACATGGGCGTGTCAGGGAGCCCAGGCGCACCCTGGTGGGTTATGCTCACCCATGCCCACCTCCTGTGCCCCTCTTCTGGTATATAAGTCATTTTGACCTAGAAAAATAAGGGGAGGACTTTCAGGATGAAGCGCCACCGTCTCGAGGCGGAACCTGGGCAGGAGCACTTTTGCCCTCCGGCAGAGCTATTCCGCCTGGGGAACTTCCCTCTCGGAGGGGGAAATCATCGTGATCATCATCACCAACAACTCTCCCATCTTGGGGAGGGTTATCTTCATCAACATCTTCAACAACGCCAACTCCTCTCAAACCCTAGTTCATCTCTTGTGTTCAATCTTTGTACCAGAACTATAGATTGGTGCTTGTGGGTGAATAGTAGTGTTGATTACATCTTGTAGTTGATTACTATATGGTTTATTTGGTGGAAGATTATATGTTCAGATCCATTATGCTATTTAGTACCCCTCTGATCTTGAATATGATTATCATTTGTGAGTAGTCACTTTCGTTCTTGAGGTCACGGGAGAAATCATGTTGCAAGTAATCATGTGAACTTGATATGTGTTCGATATTTTGATGATATGTATGTTGTGATTCCCTTAGTGGTGTCATGTGAACATCGACTACATGACACTTCACCATATTTGGGCCTAAGGGAATGCATTTTGGAATAGTTATTAGATGATGGGTTGCGAGAGTGACAGAAGCTTAAACCCTAGTTTATGCACTATTTCGTAAGGGACCGATTGGATCCAAAAGTTTAATGCTATGGTTAGAATTTATTCTAAATACTTTTCTTGTAGTTGCGGATGCTTTAATCATAAGTAGGAGGTTTATTCAAGTAAGAACAACACCTAAGCACCAGTCCACCCACATTTCAAATTATCAAAGTAGCGAACACGAATTAAGCCAACATGATGAAAGTGACGAGATGAAATTCCCGTGTACCCTCAAGAACACTTTGCTTATCATAAGAGACCGTTTTGGCCTGTCCTTTGCCTCAAAAGTATTGGGCTACCTTTCCGCACTTTTGTTACTACTATCACTACTTGCTCGTTACAAATTATCCTTCTATCAAACTACTCCGCTACTTACAATTTTAGCACTTGTGGACATTACCTTGCTGAAAACCACTTGTCATTTCCTTTTGCTCCTTGTTGGGTTCGACACTCTTACTTATCGAAAAGGCTAAAATTGAACCCATATACTTGTGGGTCATCAAGGCTATTTTCTAGCGTCGTTGCCGCGGAGTGAAGCACTCTTGGTAAGTGGAAATTGGTAAGGAAACATTATTACTACGTGTTGAAATTTATCATCACTTGCTACTATGGAAAACAATCCTATGAGGGGTTTGTTTGGGGTATCTTCACCTCGACCGGAACCACAATTTGTTTTCGCTCAACCTACTGCACCTACTGAAAATATTAAATATGAAATTCCTTCGGGTATGGTAGAACAACTGCTAGCTAATCCTTATGCAGGAGATGGAACCGAACATCCTGATATCCACTTGATATATGTGGATGAAATTTGTGGACTGTTTAAGCTTGCAGGTTTACCCGGAGATGAATCTAAGAAGAAGGTTTTCCCTTTATCTTTGAATGGAAAAGCATTGAGATGGTATAGGCTATGTGATGATATTGGATCTTGGAACTGGAATCGATTAAAATTGGAATTTCATCAAAAAAAATATCCTATGCATCTAGTTCATCGTGATCGGAATTATATATATAATTTTTGGCCTCATGAAGGAGAAAATATCACTCTAGCTTGGGGAGGCTTAAGTCAATGTTATATTCATGCCCCAATCATGAGCTCTTAAGAGAAATTATTTTTCAGAATTTTTATGCTCGGCTTTCTCGTAACGATCAATCCATGCTCGATACTTCTTGTATTGGTTCTTTTATGAAGAAGACTATTGAATTCCAGTGGGATATTTTAGAAAGAATTAAATGCAACTCTGAAGACTGGGAACTCGACGAAGGTAAAGAGTCAGATATTGAACCTAAGTTTGATTGTGTTAAATATTTTATGAATACCAATGCTTTCAAAAGTTTAGCACTAAATATGGACTTGACTCTTAGATAGTAGCTTCCTTTTGTGAATCTTTTGCTACTCATGTTGATCTCCCTAAGGAGAAGTGGTTTAAATATCACCCACCTGTTAAAGAAGAAATTAAAGAACCGGTAAAAGCTAAAGAAGAAACTATGATTTACAATGTTGATCCAGTTGTTCCCACCGCTTATATTGAAAAACCACTTCCCTGTTAGGATGAAGGAACATGCTAAAGCTTCAACTATGGTTAACAATAGTTATGTTAGAACACCCAAACCAGTTGAACAAATTAGAGTTGAACCTAGTGTTGCTATGTTTAAATATCTCTTGGTTGATAATATTGCTGGGCATGTTATTTACTTCTGTGATGAAGCTTCTAGAATTGTGAAACCCGATGAAAAAGATAAACATAGACCAGTTGTTGGCATGCCTATTGTCTCAGTTAAGATAGGAGATCACTGTTATCATGGGTTATGTGACCTAGGTGCTAGTGTGAGTGCTATTCCTTTTTCCTTATATGAAGAAATTAAGAATGAAATAGCACCTGCTGAAATAGAAGACATAAATGTCACTATTAAACTTGCCAATAGAGATACTATATCACCAATTGGGATTCTTAGAGATGTTGAAGTCTTGTGTGGGAAAATAAAATACCCTAGTGATTTTCTTGTTCTTGGCTCCCCACAAGATGACTTTTGTCCCATTATCTTTGGTAGACCTTTCTTGAACACCGTCAATGCCAGAATAGATTGTAAGAAACAAACTGTCGGTGTTAGCTTTGGTGAGGAATCTCATGAATTTAATTTTTCCAAGTTTAGTAGACAACCTCATAAGAAAGATTTGCCTAGTAAGGATGAAATTATTGGTCTTGCTTCTATTGCTATACCTCCTACTGATCCTTTGGAACAACATTTGCTAGACCATGAAAATGATTTGCATATGCGTGAAAGAAATGAAATAGATAGAATCTTTTTCAAACAACAACCTCTCCTTAAACACAATTTGCCTATTGAAACCCTAGGAGGTCCTCCTCCACCTAAAGGTGATCCTGTGTTTGAATTAAAACAATTGCCAGACACTTTGAAGTATGCTTATCTTGATGAGAAAAAGATATATCATGTTATTATTAGTGCTAACCTTTCAGAACATGAAGAAGACAGATTATTGAAAGTTCTAAGGAAGCACCAAGCTGCTATTGGATATACTGTTGATGATCTTAAGGGGATTAGTCCCACTCTATGTCAGCACAAAATTAACATGGAACCTGATGCTAAACCCGTTGTTGATCACCAACAACGGTTAAACCCGAAGATGAAAGAAGTGGTAAGAACAGAAATATTGAAACTTTTGGAAGCAGGTATAATCTATCCTATAGCTGATAGTAGATGGATAAGTCCTGTTCATTGTGTCCCTAAGAAGGGAGGTATTATTGTTGTTCCTAATGATAAGAATGATCTCATTCCACAAAGAATTTTCATAGGCTATAGGATGGTAATTGACTACAGAAAATTATACAAAGCAACTAGAAAGGATCATTTCCCTCTGCCTTTTATTGATCAAATGTTAGAAAGATTATCTAAGCACACGCATTTTTGCTTTCTTGATGGATATTCTGGTTTTTCACAAATACCTGTTTTACAACCTGATCAAGAAAAGACCACTTTCACTTGTCCTTTTGGAACTTATGTGTATAGACGTATGCCTTTTGGTTTATGTAATGCACCTTCTACCTTTCAAAGATGTATGACTGCTATATTCTCTGATTTTTGTGAAAATATTGTTGGGGTTTTCATGGATCACTTTTCCGTTTGTGAGAAGTCTTTTGATGATTGTTTAAGCAATTTTGATCAAGTTTTGTAGAGATATGAACAAACAAATCTTGTCTTGAATTGGGAGAAGTGCCACTTTATGGTTAACAAAGATTGTTTTGGGCCATAAAATTTCTTAAAGAGGCATTGAAGTGGACCAGGCTAAGGTTGATGCAATTGAGAAAATGCCATGTCCTAAAGATATCAAAGGTATTCATAGTTTCCTGGGTCATGTTGGTTTCTATAGGAGGTTTATCAAAGACTTTTCTAAAATTTCTAGGCCTCTTACAAATCTTTTGCAATAGGATAGTCCCTTTGTGTTTGATGATCATTGCTTGGAAGCCTTTGAGACACTAAAGAAAGCCTTAATTACTGCACCTGTTGTTCAACCACCTTATTGGAACTTACGTTTAGAGATTATGTGTGATGCTAGTGATTATGCTGTTGGTGATGTTCTAGGACAAAGAGTTGATAAGAAACTGAATGTTATCCATTATGCTAGTAAAACTCTAGACAGTGCTCAATGAAATTATGCTACTACTGGAAAAGAATTCTTAGCAGTGGTGTTTGCTTGTGATAAATTCAGATCTTACATTGTTGATTCTAAAGTAATTATTCACACTAATGATGCTGCTATAAAATATCTTATGGAAAAGAAAGATGCTAAACCTAGACTCATTAGGTGGGTTCTGCTGCTACAAGAATTTGATTTGCATATCACTGATAGGAAAGCGGCAGAGAACCCCATAGATGATAACTTGTATAGCCTTGAAAATATTCTTGAAGACCCACAACCTATTAATGATAGCTTTCCTGAAGAACAATTAGCTGCAATAAATGTTTCTAATAGTACACCTTGGTATGTTGACTATGCTAATTATATTGTTGCTAAATACATACCACCTAGCTTCACATACCAACAAAAGAAAAAAGTCTTCTATGATAAAGGAGTAGATGGTATTATTAGACGTTGTGTACCTGAGCATGAACATGAACAAATCCTATGGAAATGTCACTCTAAAGCTTATGGAGGACATCACGCGGGAGATAGAACCGATCATAAGGTATTCAATCTGGTTTTTATTTGCCTACTCTCATCAAGGATGCCCGTAAGTTTGTCTTGTCTTGTGATGAATGTCAAAGAATAGGTAATATCGATAAGCGTCAAGTAATGCCTATGAATTATTCACTTGCAATTGAACCATTTGATGTTTGGGGATTTGACTTCATGGGACATTTTCCTTCCACTAATGGTTATACACATATTTTGATTGCTGTTGATTCTGTTACTAAGTGGGTAGAAGCTATTCCAACCAGTAGTGCTGATCACAACACCTCTATTAAAATTCTTAAGGAAGTTATTTTCCCAAGGTTTGGAGTCCCTAGATATTCAATGACTGATGGTGGTTCACACTTTATTCATGGTGCTTTCCGTAAAATGCCTGCTAAGTATGATGTTAACCATAGAATTGCATCACCTTATCATCCTCAGTCTAGTGGTCAAGTTGAACTTAGCAATAGAGAAATAAAACTAATCTTACAAAATACTGTCAATAGGTCCCGGAAGAATTGGTCTAACAAATTAGATGATGCACTTTGGGCTTATAGAACAACTTATAAAAATCCTATGGGTATGTCTCCATATAAAATGGTTTATGGAAAAGTTTATCACTTGCCTCTTGAGTTAGAACATAAAGCATATTGGGAAATGAAAGAACTCAATTATGATTTCAAACTTGCTGGTGAAAAGAGGTTATTTGATATTAGCTCATTAGATGAATGGAGAACCCAGGCTTATGAAAATGCAAAGTTATTAAAATAAAAGGTTAAAATACATGAGAAAAGAATCCAAAAGCGTGAGTTCAAAGTTGGAGAATAGGTTCTTTTGTACAACTCTTGTTTCCGATTCTTTAAAGGGAAACTCCGCTCCAAATGGGAAGGACCCTATGTCATCGAGGAGGTCTATAGATCCGGAGCTATCAAAATAAATAATGCCAAAGGTACTAACCCGAAGGTTGTCAATGGGCAATGAATAAAACACTATATCTTAGGTACGCCCATTAATGTTGAAAGCAATATCATCAAAACTTTGACACCGGAAGAACACATAAAGGAAACCTTCCGGAATGCTCCAGAATCATGAAAAAAGGGAGGTACGTGATACGGTAAGTAAACGGACTCCAAAAAATCCGCAATAATATTTTTCGTCAGTTTTGTAATATTTAAAAATTAGGAAAATAAGAAACTTCCAGGATAGTGACCCTGGTGGGCATGATACACCAGGGCACGCCTGGCATGCCAGGGGCGCCCCGGTGGGTTGTGCCCACCTCGGTTACTTTCCGGACTCCGTTTTACTTGTTCCACGAGATATAAAAAATTTTATGTACCTCCGGAACCTCTTGACCTTCGTATCTCAGAGAAATATCCTATTTTATTTTCTCTCTGTTTTCCTATCAGATATGAAATTATGTCATCCCAAGACTCGAAGGGTGAGAGCTACGTTGCAGATTATATCGCAAACTCCAAAGTCTATGGAGAAGTAGAGCAATATGGCTGGACTTCAGAGGAAGAAGAAGACTATGATCCTAAGAGGAAGGAGGAGACAAGCTCAGAGGAAAATGAAGTTCCATTGCCCCAACCTGGGGATATGCACGTTGAATTTAAGAAGTCAAGCCTCCCCAACAAAGCAAAGAAGCCTAAGATCCAGTTTATCCCCTTAACAAGCAAGATTTATGCAAGAAGGTGTTGGAGATTGAGTGGGAAATCCATGAAGATGAGAATTCCGTCCTCAAGCATAAGCTAAGGAAGATAGACAAACCCTCTACTTCATCACCACCACCTCCTTCTTCATCACCAAAAGAAAATTGAGTATCGAGTATGGGGACTCCTTGGCTTTCACCAAGCTTGGGGGAGGTGCCCCGGTATGGTATCATCTCCACTATCTTTTGCCTTTACTTTATTAGTTTGATCCATAGTTATATTTTCCTATTAGATGAATAAAAGTTTAGTTCGATCCTTTCTCTTTGAGAGTTTGCTAAGTGATCGATCCTTGTAATCATGTGTGAGATATATAATAAAGTTTAGTTTGAGTTTTGCCTTCTTTACTATCTTGTTTCAATAAAAAGAAAGGAAATAAATGAAAAAGATCATATGCTAACCTTATGGTAGGTGATGACATTACACAAGGAAAAGTGTAGGTAGTAAATTTTCTTGTAGATCGACAAACATAGCATTGGTCAATGATGCAACTCATGAAAGAATTAATAAGGGAAGAGAAGATTCACATACAAATACACTATCATGGAAATCTTTTGTGATTGTGAGCGCCCATTAAAATATTATATGCCAAAATTGTTGACGTTCGACAAGAAAGACAACTTAATGAATTATGTTTATTCATATTCACATAGAAGTTATATTGTCATAGATACTTCGACATGTGGTGCTTGCCCCTATCTTTGCTAGCCAAAAACTCCGCACTAAGTAGAGATACTACGTGTGCATCCAAAACCCTTAAACCCAAACCTTGTTTGAGAGTCCACCATACCTACCTATGGATTGAGTAAGATCCTTCAAGTAAGTTGTCATCGGTGCAAAAAGGGCAATAAAAATTGCTTCTAGAAGTGTAAGATCATTTAGTGTAAGGGAAAATTGAGCATTGTACGAACTTGTGATGGCGAAGAATAAAAGAGACAGATTGCATAATAAAGGTTGCCATCACAAGGGGAAATATAACATGACGTTCTCTTTCACTAAGGGGTTGAGCATACAAACAAAAAGTGCATGGCAACCTCTGCTTCCCTCTATGAAGGGCCTATCTTTTACTTCCACGTATTTACATTAATGCAGGAGTCAAAGTTTTTCTCTCTATTCCTTTTATTTTGTCTCCTTTGGCAAGCCTCATGTGGTGAGGAAAGATCTAGGCATATATATCGAGTTGAATATGGGCATCATGAGTTATTATTGTTGACATCACCCTTGAGGTGAATGCGTTGAGAGGCGACACTATAAGCCCTATGTTTCTGTGAGTCCGGTTGAAACGTTTTTCTCATGTGTACGTGGTGAGTGTTAGCAATCATAGAAGACTAAATGATTGTTGAGTATGTGGACTTGCCTAAAGGCTCCAATACGTGACCCTTCCTGAAAGGATGATGAATTGTAGTTGCAAAGTTGACTGAGAACATAGTTTGTTGGTTTCCAAAAAATTATATGCTTTATACTTCGATGTTGTGATGAATTGTCACTAGTTCATGAGAAGTCTATGATAAAAGTTTTATGTTAAAGTTTGTTGCTGTTATAATAAGTTACATGATGTCGCTGTGTACATATTTTTGTTTTTACCAACACCTCTCTCTCTCTAACCATGTGGACATGTTTTTCGATTTCGGTTTTCGCTTGAGGTCAAGCGAGGTCTAAGCTTGGGGGAGTTGATATGTCCATTTTGCATCATGTTTTCCTACTGTTATTTATGTTGTTTTATTGTATAATAATGCTTTTTGAAGTAATTCTAATGCCTTTTCTCTCATAATATGCAAGGTATACACAAAGGGGGAGAATTCTGGCAGTTGGAAAACTGGACCTGATAAAGCTACGTTAAGCTACCTATTCTGCACAACTCCAAAGGAGATAAAACTTCATGAGGACTTTTATGGAATAAACAAATTTTGGAGTCAATAAGTACCAGAGGGGGGCCACCAGGTGGGCACAACCCACCTGGGCGCATCAGCGAGCCCAGGCGCGCCCTGGTGGGTTGTGCTCACCCATGCCCACCGCCGGTGCCCCTCTTCTGGTATATAAGTCATTTTTACCTAGAAAAAAATAAGGGAAGGACTTTTGGGACGAAGTATCGCCGTCTCGAGGCGGAACCTGGGTAGGAGCACTTTTGCCCTCCGGCGGAGCGATTCCGCGAGGGGAACTTCCCTCCCGGAGGGGGAAATCATCGTCATCATCATCACCAACAACTCTCCCATCTTGGGGAGGGATATCTTCATCAACATCTTCAAAAGCACCAACTCCTCTCAAACCCTAGTTCATCTCTTGTGTTCAATCTTTGTACCGGAACTATAGATTGGTGCTTGTGGGTGACTAGTAGTGTTGATTACATCTTGTAGTTGATTACTATATGGTTTATTTGGTGGAAGATTATATGTTTAGATCCATTATGCTATTTAATACCCCTCTGATCTTGAGCATGATTATCATTTGTGAGTAGTTACTTTCATTCTTGAGGTCACGGGAGAAATCATGTTGCAAGTAATCATGTGAACTTGATATGTGTTCGATATTTTGATGATATGTATGTTGTGATTCCCTTGGTGGTGTCATGTGAACATCGACTACATGACACTTCCTAAGGGAATGCATTGTGGAGTAGTTATTAGATGATGGGTTGCGAAAACTGGAAGAAGATTAAACCCTAGTTTATGCGCTATTCCGTAAGGGACCGATTGGATCCAAAAGTTTAATGCTATGGTCAGAATTTATTATGTATACTTTTCTCGTAGTGGCAGATGCTTGCGAGAGGGTTAATCATAAGTAGGAGGTTTGTTCAAGTAAGAACAGCACCTAAGCACCAGTCGACCCACATATCAAATTACCAGAGTAGCGAACATGAAGTAAGCCAACATGATGTAAGTGACTAGATGAAATTCCCATGTACCGTGAAGAATACTTTGCTTATCATAAGAGCCATTTTGGCTTGTCCTTTGCCTCAATAGGATTGGGCTACCTTGCTGCAATTTAGTTACTACTATCATTACTTGGTAGTTACAAATTATCTTGCTTTCAAACTACTCTGCTACTTACAATTTTAGCACTTGCAGACATTACCTTGCTGAAAACCACTTGTCATTTCCTTCTGCTCCTTGTTGGGTTCAACACTCTTATCGAAAAGGCTACAATTGACCCATATACTTGTGGGTCACCACTCTGTATCGTAAAACACAATGAATCCTTCTCCCCGATTTTTTTCTCCCCAAACATGAATATATAGAGTTGAAGTTAGGTTTGGAGGAGGTCCAGAGGACCCACAAGGTAGGGGGCGCATCCTAGGGGGGTGTCGGTGTAAAAACCGGCGGATCTCGGGTAGGGGGTCCCAAACTGTGCGTCTAAGGCTAATGGTAACAGGAGGCGAGGGACACGATGTTTACCCAGGTTCGGGCCCTCTCTATGAAGATAATACCCTACTTCCTGCTTGATTGATCTTGATGATATGAGTATTACAAGAGTTGATCTACCACGAGATTGTAGAGGCTAAACCCTAGAAGCTAGCCTATGATTATGATTGTTGTTGTCCTATGGACTAAACCCTCCGGTTTATATAGACACCGAAGGGGGCTAGGGTTACACAGAGTCGGTTACAGAGAAGGAAATCTGCATATTCGAATTTCCAAGCTTGCCTTCCACGCAAAGGAGAGTCCCACCCGGACACGGGACGAAGTCTTCAATCTTGTATCTTCATAGTCCAACAGTCCGGCATAAGCATATAGTCCGGCGGTCCGAGGACCCTCTAATCCTGGACTCCCTTAGTAGCCCCTGAACCAGGCTTCAATGACGATGAGTCTGGCACGCAGATTGTCTTCGGCATTGCAAGGCGGGTTCTTTCTCCGTATACTCCACAGAAGATCTTGAACACAAGAACCGTGTCCGGCTCTGCAAAACAAATTCCACATACCACCGTAGAGAGCACAATATTCCACAAGTCTAATCTGCTGACAACTTTTTCATAACGTGACATCACACCGCAGCCCGGTTATTATTCGAACCATTTTTCTCAACCTACTACTGCACATCTTGCGAGGTGGTTTCATAGGCACGTCTTGTCGAAGCAGAGATCGTGTCCCCTTATCACGGGATTCTCATCAACACGGGTGTGGGTAACCCAACCGTGCCAATAACACGGCGCTTGGGGAATAAGCGAGTTTCTAGGGCAAGTGGGGAGGTGCATGATCCTTGCTGCCTTTATAAGGAGATAAGGATTCCCCTTTTTCACCCACGCCTTCTTCTTCCTCTGCTCATCCATTCTCTCTCGCTCGAGCTCCAGCGCCCAAGCATTCGCCTTCTCCGCAAAGCCATTCCGAACATGTCCGGAGCGGGAGGCAAGTGGATGGCCTCCTCCATCATGAAGGAGAACACCAAGAAGCTTCGGGAGGCCGGATACCTGTCTGCAGACGTCGCGCATTGGCTTCCGACTGAAGGGCAGATCATCCCTACCCCTAATCCTCAGGAAAGGGTAGTATTCCTCTCCCATTTCATCCGCGGGCTGGGATTCCCCCTCCACCCGTTCGTCCGCGGACTAATGTTCTACTACGGGCTGGACTTCCATGATGTGCCCCCCAACTTCATCCTCAACATATCGGCATTGATCATCGTGTGCGAGGCCTTCCTCCGCATCACGCCCCACTTCGGCCTATGGCTGAAGACCTTCAACGTGAAGCCAATGGTGGTGGGCGGCCAACGAGCGGAGTGCGGGGGCGCCATGGTGGGCAAGATGCCCAATGTCACTTGGCCCGAAGGCTCCTACGTGGAGACTGTGAAGGGGTGGCAATCGGGGTGGTTCTACATCACTAAGCCATGTGACGCTAACTAGGCGACGCCCCCCGCATTTTGATCCGGTGTCCCCATGCGGCTCACCTCCTGGAAAGAGAAGGGATTAGCTTGGGGCTCAGCGGTGGAGATGACTGGACTTCAGACCTTCGTACAAAATATGATAGGCAAGAAAATCAAGCTTGTCAATAAGGTCCAGGTTATGCTCCTTTGCCGGATCCTTCCGTGTTAGAGACGGGTTTGCAATCTGTGGGAGTTCGACCAGGCCGAACACTAGACACTGCGAGAGCTCTTCGGCACGACGCACGAAGACATCTGGAAGGTGTTGTTCAAGGCTGTAAGTGCATCTAGTGCCACCCCTAGTTGGTTTTGGAGTATTGACGACAAAGTTGGTTGAGGGACTAATGCATTTGTGAGAATTGCAAGATAAAACAGGTAGTGTCCCTCATTGATTCGGTTTACCTACCGGAGATGACCCCTAAAAATGTATGAAGACATTGAAGACAATGGTGGTATGTGAAGATATTCACATTGAAGACTATGACATGAGAAGAAATTGAGCGAAGACTATGGAGCGCGAAGACTGTGTTGTTTCGTTGTTCCCTTTTCTTCTTTGTTGAGTCATAGGAACCATCGTACTGTTAAGTGGGGTCCAAGTGAACAAAGTCAGAGTGACTGAAGTGATGCTCAACCCAAATCCTATGTCTTCGAGCGAAGACAATGAGAGCAAATCTTATCCAGAGCTAGATGAGTCAGCTTTGCTTGTAGCCCAAGTAAAGTTTTCATGTGTGTTTGAAATCTGACCGTTGGAACACGTGTCAGTTCCTTAGTGACCCAGGGTCATTTCGGACATATCAGGTCGGGTTGCCTTGTGGCTATAAATAGCCCACCCCCTACACCATAAATTGGTGGCTGCTCAGAGTTAGTTTAAAGCTTTTGTTGTTTTGAGAGCAACCCACCTCGATGCCTTTGAGAGAGAAATCCTTGCGAGGACAAAGCCCAAACACCCAGAGCCAAAGAGTGTTAGGCATCACTGAAGTCTTTCTGTTTGTGTGACCTGAAGACTTATTACACTTGAGGACTGTGTATCCTCCAGCCGGTTAGGCGTCGCGTTCTGAGCATCCAAGAGTAATTGTGGATCGCCAGTGAACGAAGTCTGTGAAGGTTCGGAAGTCTACCTTGAAGACTTACCAGAGTGATTGGGTGAGGACTGTGTGTCCTTAGCTCAAGGGGAATAAGGTGCAGACGTGGTCTACTAAGTTGAATCTCAGCCTCCCAAACCAGACGTACACTTGTCACAACAACTGTACCTGGTCCAACAAATCCTGTGTCTTCAACAAGTGACTGGTTCTATCCCTTCCCTCCTTTACTTTCAGTTTGTCTTCGTGAATTCATTGCTTATTTGTCTTATCTGTTTGACTTCATCGCTTGACTACTATCATTGATTGGCTTCATACTATCTTCCATCCTGATCCTTACTACCTTGCTGCTATTAGTCTTTGTATGTTCACATTATTGCATACTTGACTATGGCTTGCTTGTTGTAGTTTATCTTCCGCTGCATATTAATTAGGTCATTTCTCTTGTTGTCTTTGAAACTTCCAAGTTTTGAAGACTTTGATAAAAATCGCCTATTCACCCCCCCTCTAGTCGATAACTAGCACTTTAAATTGGTATCAGAGCAAGGTACTCCCTTGTTCTGTATGATTCGGTTTAACCACCTGGAGTTTAGCTATGTCGACTGCAAGATTGAGGAATGTATCTTGCCCCACCTTTGACGGTCATGAGTATCCTCGGTGGAAAGCCATGATGAAGAAGCGACTCATGGCTATGGACAGCGAACTGTGGACCGTCACTGTGATTGGTCTTACCGATCTATGCAAGATGGCAGAGGCTGATGTCATTCGCAAGTACATTCTACTAAACCTCATAGCGAAGGATGTCATCTATTCCTGCCTGTCCCGAAATCAGTTCAGGAACGTCATGCACCTCATTCACGCGAAGCTAATCTGGGACAGGCTTTCTGAGGTCTATGAAGGTCATCTTAATCGTCATGATCCTTGGCTTGATGACTACAAGGAGTCTCTTAAAGAGATGACCTTTCCACCTGAATCATCTTCATCTTCACCATGCCTCATGGCAGGGGGAGCTAAGGTAACTGAATGCTACCTCTCTGAAACTAGTGATGATGAATCAGGTGATGAATTTGGCCCCAGCTATGTCAAACTTGCTTCCCGTGCCACTAAACAACAAAGAGCTTTGGAAAAGGTTCAAAACATACTTAGTAAGAGCGATGATACGTTGGGCGAAGAAATGGATCAGTCAAAAGCTTTGGCTGAGAGTCTTCAGAGACTTCATTCCAAGTTTGACGCCCTTCAAGATCAACATAATGCTCTCTTGTCTGATCATGAGAAACTTTCTTCTGGATGTCTTCAAAGAAAGCGAGATCTTGAAAAGACAAGAGTGGATTATGGAGATCTTCTGAAGGAGCGCGATTCATTACTTGCTCAACAAATCAGCGTTACACAGAATGGATTTGAACCACCATGTTTAAAATGCATTGAGCGTGATAACGCTACCTCTATTGCTGAATGTTCCAATGCCTCTGCTGTTGCATTGTCTTCAACTACTAATGTGGAAACTAACCCCTCTACGGAGGATACCACTGCTATTGCTGATGAAAATGCTAGGTTGAAGACATTGCTTGAAACAGGGATGTATAAAAGTCTGAAAGCACATCAGACACTTTGTGATGTCCTCAAAAAGCAGATTCTGAACCGAAACCCTAGGAAAGAGGGTGTTGGGTTTGAGAGGAAAATGAATGCTGATGGTTCCTACTAGAAGCCTGAGCAGTATCCCAAAACCACATGGGTTGCTGCAAAGGAACCTTCAGTGGATCCATCCACTTTATCTGGCTTTACCTGTGCTAATCCTATTATCATTGATTAATCCTTTGATGCAAACTATAAACTATTCAAAAATCAGAATGGTGAAGTGTTTGCCAGGTATATTGGTACTAACTGCAGGAATGGACCACCTATGAAGAAGATCTGGGTTCCCAAAAGCTGTCTTGAGAATCTTCCAGTGAATGTCATCATGACACCACCAGGGAAGAAGACAAACCCCAGACCAAAGGCATCATATGGTCCAACGGCTTCATACGAATACAAGACTCACTTGAGTCACCCTAACGCCAATGTTTTGCAGGGAAATCATGCTCAAACTTATGAATATGAACATGTGTCCTCAAACCGCCATGTTGATAGGACTAAGAACTTTTCTGCTTATTCATATGAGTATCATTCATCTCCTGCAAGGCTATTTGCTAGGGCTTGAAAGCCGAAATTCTTAGATGCTGCACTTAGACTCATTGCTTCTAAGCCACCCCTGAAGATGTGGGTGGTGAAAAAGAATTAACTCTCTTCTGCAGAATATGGTCTCCAGCCAGCAATCAAAGGTGTCCGATATTATTGCTGGGGACCTAAAACACAAAGGGACACATGATAAAATGACTTACTATGTATTCCACATATGAATCGCTTACCTGTCATACTGTGTGCTCTAACTTTCAACTAAGCTGTGATAATCCAAGTGTGCGTCAAATGCTTATGCTTCACAACATACCTTGTGAAGCCTATCCTCCTAACTGCACTGTAGGGTATGACACCTCGTGCTTCAGAATGGATTATCGACAGCGGATGCACTAATCATATGACTGGTGATCGAAGTCTTCTCATGGACTCAACCTTACGTCCATCCGACAAGAGTCAAATCACATTTGCTGACACTGGTAAAAGCAAGGTATTGGGTCTAGGTAGAGTTGCAATCTCGAAGGATCAACACATGGATAAAGTGATGCTTGTTGAATCCCTTGGGTTCAACTTAATGTCTGTCTCAATGCTTTGTGACTTGAACATGATTGTGCTATTTGGAAAATATCGTTGCCTTGTACTAATGGAATCTGACAAGTCTCTAGTCTTTGAAGGGTATAGGAAAGATGATCTATACATGGTAGATTTCTCAGCAGGTCCACAGCTTGCTGTATGTCTTCTTGCAAAAGCTTCAGAATGCTGGCTCTAGCATCGGAGGCTGGGGCATGCTGGCATGAAGAACTTACACACACTCGTCAAGAAGAAGCATGTCATAGGCATCGAAGGTGTCAAGTTCAAGAAAGATCATTTGTGTGGTGCCTGCGAAGCTGGAAAGATGACGAGGGCCAAGCACCCCTCGAAGACAATCATGATGACATCTCAACCCTTCGAGCTGTTGCACATGGACTTATTTGGCCCTACTCACTACTCTACCCTCACAACAACAAGCGTGTCTCTATGGCTTCGTCATTGTTGATGACTACTCAAGATACACATGGGTGCACATAATTCTCTACAAGACTGAAGTACAAGATGTCTTCAAATGATTCGCCAATCGAGCCATGAACAATTATGGCGTCAAGATCAAGCATATCAGAAGTGATAATGGCACTGAATTCAAGAATACCGGGCTTGATCCTTATCTGGATACAATGGGAATCACTCATGAGTTTTCTGCTCCATACACACCTCAGCAAAATGGCATTGTAGAGCGCAAGAACAGAACCCTCATTGAGATGGCTCAAACAATGCTCGACGAGTACAAGACACCAAGAAAGTTCTGGCCTGAAGCTATTGATACAGCATGTCACATCATCAACCGTGTCTACATCCACAAGCTTCTGGGCAAAACATCCTATGAGCTCCTCACTGGCAAGAAGCCAAATGTCAGCTACTTCAGAGTCTTTGGTGCTAGGTGCTGGATCAAGGATCCCCATCACAAGTCAAAATTTGCACCTAAAGCTCACGAAGGCTTCATGCTCGGTTATGGAAAGGATTCGCACTCTTACAGAGTCTTTAACCTTTTTCATTACAAAATCATTGAAACTGTGGACGTGCGATTTGATGAAACCAATGGTTCACAACGAGAGCTCCTGCCAAGCACACTAGATGAAGCTCCTTCCAGCGAATCTATCAAGCTGATGGGAACTGGTGAAATCATGCCCTCTGAAGCATAGCCTGAAGAGGAACTTATCATTTCTGCACCAAACCAACCTGAAGACAATGCTCAGACTGAAGACAATCCTCCCAATGATGACAATGATCAGCATGAGCAAGGGCTTCGTCCAGTTCATCCTCGTGTTGCAAATGAAGTACAAATTGAGAAGATAATTGATAGCATCAATGCACCTGGTCCACTTACTCGCTCAAGAGCACCACAGTTAGCAAATTTCTATGGGCATTTTTCATTTGTATCAATATCTGAAGCCAAGAAAGTTGCTGAAGCCTTTATGGAACCTGAATGGATTCAAGCCATGCAAGAAGAACTTCAACAGTTCAAGCTGAATAATGTTTGGGAACTTGTCAAGCGCCCTGACCCTCGCAAACATAACATTATTGGCACTAAATGGATATATCGGAACAAGCAAGATGAGCATGGTCAAGTCGTTAGAAACAAAGCACGTATTGTGGCTCAAGGATATACTCAAGTTGAAGGAATTGACTTCGATAAAACATTTGCTCCTGTGGCTAGGCTTGAAGCTATTCGCATACTGCTTGCCTATGCTAATCACCACAACATCTTGCTATATCAAATGGATGTGAAGAGTGATTTCCTCAATGGCAAGATTTAAGAAGAAGTGTATGTTGCTCAACCACCTGGCTTTGAAGATCCAAAACATCCTGATATGGTGTACAAACTAATGAAAGCACTGTATGGCCTCAAACAAGCTCCTCGCGCTTGGTATGATACAATCAAAGACTTCCTGAAGAGCAAAGGCTTCAAACTAGGATCCCTCGATCCCACACTCTTCATGAAGACATATGATGGTGAACTGTTTGTATGCCGAATATATGTGGATGACATAATCTTCGGCTGCACCAACCAGAAGTATAGTGATGAGTTTGGATACATGATGCAAGAGCAATATCAGATGTCCATGATGGGTGAGCTGAAGTTCTTCCTTGGTCTTCAAATTCATCAGCAAAGAAATGGCATCTTCATATCTCAAGAAAAATATCTCAAAGACTGTCTGAAGAAGTTCAGAATGCAAGATTGCAAAGGTTACACGACGCCAATGCTAGCCAAACATCATCTTGGTCCCGACGACAATGGTAAAGAGTTCGATCAAAAGGTATACCGGTACATGATTGGTTCTTTACTTTACCTATGTGCATCTAGGCCAGATATTATGCTTAGTGTTTGCATGTGCTCAATTCCAAGCAGCACCAAAGGAATCGCATCACTTAGCTGTGAAGCGAATTCTTAGATATTTGGCTTACACCCCAACACTCGGATTATGGTATCCAAAGGGCTCAAAATTTGATCTGGTTGGATTCTCGGATGCTGATTATGCTGGGGACAAGGTGGATCGCAAGTCTACATCAAGAACATGTCACTTTCTGGGACGATCACTTGTCAGTTGGTCTTCAAAGAAGCAAAACTGTGTATCACTCTCAACTGCTGAATCAGAATACATTGCTGCTGGATCTTGTTGTGCTCAGCTTCTATGGATGAAGCAAACTCTCAAGGACTATGGCATCAATCTGAAGCAAGCCCCTCTCTTCTGCAACAACGAAAGCGCCATCAAGATTGCCAACAATCCAGTCCAGCACTCGAAGACAAAGCACATTGAAATTCGTCATCATTTTCTCAGAGATCATGTCATGAAGAAAGATATTGACATCATTCATGTCAACAATGAAGAGCAACTGGCAGATATCTTCACAAAGCCCCTGGATGAGAAAAGGTTTTGCAAGTTACATTGTGAGCTAAATATCTTGGAATCCTCAAATGTCCTGTGATCAGGCACACATCCTAACACTTATGCATGTTGATGACTTAGATGTGCAACACACGAAGTAAAGTATATCTTCAATCAATGAAGACTTACATTCGGGGTGTGAATACATTAACATGGAATTTGACTTCGGAGCGCCATGATAATTGTGCGCCGTGTCTGGGTCTAATACTTCCTATACGGTGGGTAACGCCACCACCAAATTTCTTGGTTTGAAGTGTTTCACTCATGGCGCTATTGTTGAATATATTCGCATTTGATTTGTCTTCAACTTTCAACTTATCTTCATGATTTACTTCACTATGTTGAGTTGATTGCTTTCCCATATATATATATATATATATATATATATATATATATATATATATATATATATATACTAGTATTCTGTCCTCTACAGCATTCACTTATAGCTATGTCTTCATTTGTGAATCTTTTGAACTAAGTGAATGTGATCGGACCCTAATCTCTCTATACTTTCTATCTCAAACTCTATCTGTCCAAATCATATGCATTCTATTGAAACTGTCAAATGTCTTCTCTCCATCCTTGTCAGCAGAAGACACGAAGACAAACATCAAGTCCTTTTAAATGATTCATCTTTATTATTGAAATCCGGAGAAGCCGGAACAACCATCCGACAAACTTGGCGGGCATGGGAACGTGGGACAACTCTGAGTATGTTCCATGCTTGCCACGTATCCCACGGATGTGAATAGGCAGGGGCACCTGCGTAATTGCGCTATGCCTCAGACCTACTTATAAATACGTGTCCCCTGCAGTCAAGAAAACCTTCTTCCACCTCTCCACCTCGTCAAGACCCTAGCGCCACTGCTAGCTCTCGACGATGCCGGCGACGAAGCGCTTAGCTGCCGCGACTTCTCCGACGCCATCCTCACGCCGGCTGCGGGCATCGTCCTCTCCGCCACCGCCGTAGGTGTCCTCCGTCGCCAAGTTAGGGCACGGTGGATTGAACTGCTTGGTCTCCAATTCATCCCATCAAGCAGTTCTTCATGTGGTAAATATAACTCTATTTTTACCATCTTTTTGATCCGCAATGATTCATCCTATTTACCAAAAGTGGTTTTTGTCTACACAATGTTAGATCTATTCTGTCTGCATCTCATACTGCCTAGTATATTAACTTAAGCTTCATATATAGTTAGATTCCTCACTTGTACTTATTCATGGATTCGTACAAATCTGGAACCAACTCTCAACATATAAGTGAATGTCTTCGCAACATGAGGTCAATGTCTTCAAACTGATTTATCTTCAAAATCTTCTGAGAATGCATATGACCTCTTCCCCTTCCCTCGCATCTCTAATACTGTCACAGGTACATGTCCATGGGAGAATCCCTTGGTTCTCATAGTCTGCATTCGTTTGCAGAATTCTTACAGCAACACATTAACTCTCCTGAAGCTAGTTCCTGTTTGACCAGCAAGGGAAAGCCCTTGAAACCTTTGAACATATTGAAACCATTCAGTTTGAAGTTCATGGTTGCAGAGAAATCAGTAAGGAAGGGTGGCAGACAACATCGAGGGGGAACATCAAAGGATCTGCCTGATGATCTTGCAGAACTTTACAAGACAGATCCTGAAGAGGATTATAATCAGCGCAAGACATGAATCCAATGGATTCGACACTATTGGGCTGAACAATGGTTCAAGTACAAGTTCGTGACCCAGGAGTACGCTGAGAAGAATGCTATCAAGAGTCCTTGGGGTGATATTCTCTATCGAGGCCTTCCCCCCAAGAACAAAGCTGAAGCCATTGCACAAGAATTCTATCCTTGTATGGTTCGTGGACCACAGCCTGAGAATGTCGATCCATCATCATTGCTCTGGTGTCATGACGATAATCTCTTCAAGCGCAACTTCCAGTATGCAAAGGCATCGGCAAAGGAAAACAAGAAGTCATGGGGATTAGACTTCAATCCTGGTCCCTCTGCTCCCCGTGATGATGGCACACGTGAAGCAGAAGAAAATAGAATCGGCCCCTTTTCAAACCTTGATGGCCTCATCTCTTACATCTTGGTACAAGGTGCCAACGTGGATCATTTTGATAATGATGCTGATTCTGATGAAGCCCCAGCTCCTCCTCCAAGGCCGCAGAAGCCAAAGAAAATTAAGGCTTCAACATCAGCTGCACCTCCAAAAGCTTCTCGTGCGAAGCCACTGGCCACTGCACCTCTTGAAGACAGTCTGCAGTCTGAAGATCTTTCATGCATCTCCAAGAAGACGGAGAAGAAAAAGAAAATCATCAAGAGTACTGATCAGACATTGACTCCTGCTGCTATTATGCGTGAAGAGCACATTGATCTGTCCAGCGATGACGATCGTGCAGATGATGCTCTTGAGCAACTGATGAAGAGCAAGGAAGAAGCAGAGATCTTCAATAATTTGCCTCTCTTTGACGTGACAATCATCCATAACTTCATTGATGAATGGTTTGACACACCAAATCTCAGCTTTGATGATCTGCAACTTCCAATTGGCCTCAGCGTCGCCTTCAATGGCGCCATTGCTTCTGAGCTAGCTATTTCTCAGTGCATCGTCGAACTGAAGCACAAGATTGACTATGAAAAGGCTCAGTTCAAGAAGCATGTGGCCACGCTCAACATGCAAGATGTCAAAAATTTCAAGATCATGTTGCACGAGCTCAAAGAAGCCTTTCACAAGAAGCGTGAAGAAGCTCGAGGCTCTAGAGAGTGCATGAAGAATCTGGATGACAAGTGTGTGCTTGCCTACAATGAGGCTGAGAAGCGCAAGGCTCTTGGTCGTCCTGGCATCGACCCCAGGATGGCTGCAAAGAAGAAGAAGCTACCAACTGTCCAACCAGCACCTTCAAGGCAAGATGAACCTTGCATTGTCTTCCCAAGCAGCATGACTGGCTCGAAGCCAAAGGCCCTGTCAACCGCTTCAAAACAGAAGAAGACGAGGGCTGCAGAGGCTGAAGCCAGAAAAAGGAAAACCTTAGAAGCCTCTGATGCTGCTCCCTCCAAGAAGAAGTGCAAGACCAAGAAAAATCGGGCTGCTCCCACAAAGCCCCTTGTTGTTGAACCCATCTCAGTGGTTCGTCCTGCATCTGCAACCCAAGAACTACGAATGACTGTTCATGAGCCTGCTTCCACAGAGGCTCCTGAAGCTGAAGAGATTCCAGCAGTTGATCCCATCACTACTGAAGACATTGTTCACCATGACAAAGTTGAAGATGATGAAGTTCTTCCTCAAATTGAATACAATGTGGTATCATCGCCTGTTCTCACGAATAGCGAAATCATCAGCATTGGTCATCCTCTGACGCCAATTGCTCAGGATGCATGATGGGCTGATCGCCCGCAACAACAAGACATCCCCAGTACTCCCCAACAACAACAAGCCACACCATCTGTGCCAGTTGAAGAGGATCAGGACCTGCCTACTCCATCTCCCAAGGCGTCGCTTGTCCTACAAAGGCTTCACAAAGGACCAAGGCCTCAAGTCCCTCTTCCGAGCGTTCCAGAAGGAGAAGTGCACCATCAACCTGTTGCACGTCAAGTGTTTTCAGAAGCCACTCCTGCTGTGAATGTCTCCGTGTCTGAAGCACCAACTGCTAAAGACAATCCGGCTGCATCAGCCGATGACGAACATCAAGAAAATGTGTCCCTACTCCCCCTATTACTGAAGAAGTTGTTCATGAAGTGAACGTGTCTGTGCCTGACCCTCCAGCTCATCAAGTGGAGGTTGAAAACCTTGAGGCTACCACACCAACACCAATGAAGCCTATGACATAGTCATGGCTGAAGCTAATGTGGAGCCTATCCCCAGCACCGTACCAGAAGTCAATGCTGAAAATGCTCCTGAAGCTTTTGTTGTGCATCCTGAAGCCACTGTTGCTGCCACTGCTCCTGTTCCGCCACCAAGGCCCTATACAATTGAGCAAGCATACAACCATGGCGAGCTAATCACAGTAAGATGGCCCGTTCTGGTCCCTCCGCCTAATGTCTCTGGTCCTCAGTTTGACCATCACATTGAGCATAGGCCTCAGGTCCAGAAGCCAAAGCCAAGACTGCCAAGGTTTCCAGGTACTGCCACATCTGTCGGGTCCTTCAGTGCAAATGGCTTCAAAAGCCACAACACCTTCTTTGACAGCTCAAAGAACCCCTACTCATGGCCAAGAATATCATCTGATCATTTCTGGAGTCATCAGTAGCGAAGCTATTACTCCTGCGTTTTGTATGATCAAGGGCGCATTTTCCCTCATATGCGCCTCGACACTGAAGCCATTGCTGGACTGTCATGCTTAGAAGAAGCACTTGACTGCTTTCGTGATGCTGGTCTGCTCAGCTTTGTGACAGACAAAGAACATTGTAATGAAGAACTTTTGCTTCAATTCTATGCTACCCTCCACATTCGCGGCTACAACAGGGATACAAAAACATGGATTCTCGAGTGGATGACCGGAAATGTTCATCATGAAGCCAAAGCTCTTGACATCATTGAGCTCATAGGCCTATCCACTCCCGGAGAGCTATACGAACCTGGTTGTCAAAACCACCGCAATGCACTGGAGAGCATCTTCCATAAGCCTGAACCCAACATGAGCCAGATGTTGAGCATGATGAAGCCTTTGCCTCATGACGCTGAATACCCAAAGGAGTTCTTTGTTGATGACCTTGAGTATCTGCCGCGCACCATATTTCACATCATCAGGCGAACTCTATGGCCTATCAAAGGACATTCATCAGCTGCAAAACTTGAAGGAGCCATGAAGATATTGGTCTTTTACATCCTCAATGGCATCAGCTTCAATGCACAATATTTCTTCATCAGGCAACTGGCTGCATCTGGATCTAACCTTTTTGGCCTGAAATTATATGCTCCATGGGTCATGCGCCTCATCAAGTAACACTTTGCTGTCAACTATCAGCCCTCTGCTTGCAATCATGTGATCTTTCTACCAGAGGTTGATATGTCAGTTGAAGCCATATACCCTGAGCCTGCGAAGAAGCCTCTTTGTCTTCAAAATGCTGAACATCAAAGCTTCACTCAGCCTATGGAAGGAGTCCAAGCTGTCACGCATGTCTATCCGATGGCTGGAAATACTCGTCTGCCTCATCGTGCGCCAACTGAAGCTACTGAGAGCACAATTTCTCAAAAGGCCAAAGAAGCGCTCTCGGGTCCTCAGTGACCGAGAACTTCTTGTGGCTCTGCATCAGAAACAAGATAAGCATCATTTTTGGCTCAAGCGTCAGATGCAAAGTCTCTTGGTGGATGTAAATCGCATTCGCAATCTTGCCACCAAGAATGCATTTGTCACTCACGAGACCTGTCGGCGATCATGGAAGAGTTTGACCCTGCTCAGTGCTGAAGCAGATCTTCAAGATGATGGCTTCACTAAACAATTCAAGTTTGACTCCACTCCTCCACGGAATGCTGTCCTACGACGAACTCCATCCCTTGAAGACTCTGACTATTCTTCCTCCGCGGCAACCGTGAATGCCAATGTGATCGATGATGAAGACGATGCAACTTCACCGCCCCCTACTTCTGCAAGCATCGACACTGCACCAAGTTCGTCTGCACTGCCAAACGATAACGACAACCCTGCTGCTTCAGCTACTCCTCATGAGGACGAGTAGATGCTCTATGTCTTCAAACCTTTTTGGTCATTCTGACAAAAGGGGGAGAAGCGTACGAGTTTGATAGTCTTCAAGCGGGTTCATATGGGCGGTTGCTTTATATTTTGCCTAGTGGTTAAAACTCTTGCTTTTGATACATTTCGTTGGTTGAGTTGTAACACTTAAACTCGATGGTCGTCTGCTACTTATTTGCTCTTTCATGTGCGATGATAACTTCCGCACTTAGATCATTCCGCACTTAGATCATTCTGCAGACGTCCATTTTTCATTATGCATGTCATTCTCTTAGTTATATCATTTCGTGCATGTGAATTATCTTCATAAGTTGAAGAGGATCTCCACAAGTACAACCTGCCATGTCCATTTGCATTCCAAAAGCAAATCATTTATATGCACATCTTTAGGGGGAGCCCTTGCCACTTATGAAGACAATACCCTATCCTTTACAATTTCACATACTTCTTTCCCGATGAAAACTTCAACAAGTATGTCATCAATCACCAAAAAGGGGGAGATTGTAAGTGCATCTAGTGCCACCCCTAGTTGGTTTTGGAGTATTGACGACAAAGTTGGTTGAGGGACTAATGCGTTTGTGAGAATTGCAGGATAACACATGTAGTGTCCCTCATTGATTCGGTTTACCTACCGGAGATGACCCCTAAAAATGTATAAAGACATTGAAGACAATGGTGGTATGTGAAGATATTCACATTGAAGACTATGACATGAGAAGACATTGAGCGAAGACTATGGAGCGCGAAGACTGTGTTGTTTCGTTGTTCCCTTTTCTTCTTTGTTGAGTCATAGGAACCACCGTACTGTTAAGTGGGGTCCAAGTGAACAAAGTCAGAGTGACTGAAGTGATGCTCAACCCAAATCCTATGTCTTCGAGCAAAGACAATGAGAGCAAATCTTATCCAGAGCTGGATGAGTCAGCTTTGCTTGTAGCCCAAGTAAAGTTGCCGTCTGTGCTTGAAATCTGACCGTTGGAACACGTGTCAGTTCCTTAGTGACCCAGGGTTATTTCGGACATATCAGGTCGGGTTGCCTTGTATCTATAAATAGCCCACCCCCTACACCATAAATTGGTGGCTGCTTAGAGTTAGTTTACGGCTTTTGTAATTTTGAGAGCAACCCACCTCGAAGCCTTTGAGAGAGAAATCCTTGCGAGGACAAAGCCCAAATACCCAGAGCCAAAGAGTGTTAGGCATCACTGAAGTCTTTCTGTATGTGTGACCTGAAGACTTATTACACTTGAGGACTGCGTATCCTCCAGCCGGTTGGGCATCGCGTTCTGAGCATCCAAGAGTAATTGTGGATCGCCGGTGAACGAAGTCTGTGAAGGTTCGGAAGTCTACCTTGAAGACTTACCAGAGTGATTGGGCGAGGACTGTGTGTCCTTAGCTCAAGGGGAATAAGGTGAAGACGCGGTCTTCTGAGTTGAATCTCAGCCTCCCTAACCAGACGTACAGTTGTGACAGCAACTGGAACTGGTCCAACAAATCCTGTGTCTTCAACAAGTGACTGGTTCTATCCCTTCCCTCCTTTACTTTGAGTTTGTCTTCGTGAAGTCATTGCTTATTTGTCTTATCTGTTTGACTTCATCGCTTGACTACTATCGTTGATTGGCTTCATACTATCTTCCATCCTGATCTTTACTACCTTGCTGCTATTAGTCTTTGTACGTTCACATTATTGCATACTTGACTATGGCTTTCTTGTTGTAGTTTATCTTCTGCTGCATATTAATTAGGTCATTTCTATTGTTGTCTTCAAAACTTCCAAGTTTTGAAGACTTTGATAAAAATCGCCTATTCACCCCCCTCTAGACGATAACTAGCACTCTCAAAGGCCAACGAGGTACCACCACCCATAACCGAAGATCGCAGACTCAGTGCGAAACGCCCAGCCAATCCGGTGAGTTTTTATATTTTGCAAGATGTGCCTTTTACCAGCACATTCGCGGGAGGAATCTAAGCCTCCATGCTTATTTAACAGGACTGGGTAGCGATAGCGGAGCGGATTGACTGCTCGGCTCCGCTACTTGAAGATCCAGAATCGTCTTTTCTAACGAAGATGTTGTTTCCGGCGCCCTATGAGGTGCCGAAAAAGAAGGCCAAGAAGACGGCCGCGGGGACCAGGAAAGGTCTCCGGCGAAAGGTTGCATCGGACGTGACGTCCGAAGACACCAAAATGCACTCCTCCACCGAAGGCGAGGAGGAGGAGGAGGAAATCCACCCCCCCTCCCCTACCAGGGGGGGAGTGGAAGGCCGCCCCGCACGGGGAGGCTGAGGTGTCCAAGAAGGGAAAGACCTTCCTTCCGGACCACTCCACCGCAGCCACCAACAGCGGCAAGGAGTGGGAGCCCAAGGACAAGCCCCGGGCTAAGTCGTAAGTATCCAGACACAATAGAACTTCCGGTATGTTTGATTAATCGCTTCTTATTATGCCGAACGTGCGCCTACAGTCTGGCCAAATCCCACATCGAGGTATCCTCCTCTTCGGAGGGGTCTCTAGGCCCATCGGCGATGAACAACGATTTGCTTACGATAGCCTCCTCCCCCAGGCCTGCGGATGACACCGACGTGTTGTCTCGAAGGATACCGGGCCCAGGGGAGACAGTTCCGGAGACACCCCCAGGCAAAATCCCAGTCGCCGGGAACATGGGGGAGAAGACCCCCATGGACTCTGATAATGGGGACCGCATCCAGTTTGGCCCCCAGCCGAATACGGCTCCGGAACCCCAAGTGGTTCCGAACTCGGGCAGGCAGCCTCTCTGTAAGGAGGGTGAGACGCCTGTACCGATGACCTCTGTCCATCTAGAGGCACCGGACAACTAGCTGGAAACGCTTCGCGGCGCTTCCATTGATGAAGAACACCGTACCATTATGAGTATGGTGATTGAGAAGGTCCGGTCCGCCAAAAGCGGATTGACCGAAGCCTGCGCTAGCCTCCTAACATGCTTTGAGGTATGTAATAAAATTGTGAGAGAATATCACAATATAGACAGTAGCCCCTGTTGCTCTGTTCGGTGTTCAGAAAGAAAAAGCCGAACAGAGGATCAAATAGTGCTCGCAGGAGTCTAATAGAAGATATCTATGTGAATAAGCAGGAGTCGTTGTTGGCCGCTGCCGCTCGTACTGCGGTGGTCTCTGGACTAAAGCAGGACCTGGAGCGGACCGAGGGAGAGATCAACCTCGCGAAGAGGCAGCTCGAGGAAAGTCAAGGTACGCAATGCCCCATTTGTGCACTTATAAAGGATAAATTGTTTCGGCTGATAGAGGCGTCATGAACTTTGACAGGGGCCAAGACCGAAGTGGCGGCCCTTAAGAAGGCACTGACCGAGGGCAAAGACAAAGCGGCCAAGGAACGCGCCAAGCGCGAGAAGCAAGAGGCCCGGGTCAACGAGGTTCAGCAAGAGCTCCAGGATTTTGTCCAGACATACGAGTCCTTGGAACGTGACTCTAAGACTCAAGAGTCTGAGCTTGCTAAGGCCCTCCAGAGCGCGGACGACGCCAAGCCGAAGCCCAGAAGGCCCTCCAGGAGATTCATGCGGCCAAGAAGATTGCGGCGGGTAAGGCATTCATTATGAAAAGCAAGCATGTGAAGGAGACTTTCCTTTTACTTACCCGAATTTGGAGCTCTCCAGGAGCGTTCGCAGATCTACCGCACAACATATATGATGCCGCAGTGTTTTATCGAGCCAAAGAAGGGAGCTCGACGAAGAAGTTGTTCTGGCATCAATATCTTTAGATAGAACATTCGATGCCCTTGAGCGACCAGCTGAAGCAACTGGTCGAGCAACACAAGGCAGCCAAACTGGCCATGAAGGACCTCATAGTCCGGTTGTGGCCTGTCGAGCCTATGCCTAGCAGCTACTTCGGTCTCGTGAAGCGCCTTGTGAATGCCTGCCCGCGCCTTGAAGTCATAAAGAGGTCAGTTTGCATTGAAGGTGCGCGCATGGCCTTCGCCAGCGCAAAAGTGCACTGGCGAAGATGGATGCCGAAAAGTTGATGACCGAAGGGCCACCAAAGGGAAAGGAGCACCGCCGGCCCAAAAATTACTATGACAGTGTCCTGAAGGGCTCCCGCCTTGTGGCGGAGCAATGTGCGAAGGATGTAATCTTTGAGTGAATGCACTCATTTTATCCTGTAATATGAAACAAGTTCATTTGCGCAATATAACGCTTGTTGATTTAAAATGTTACCTCCTGTGCGGCCGCTTACAAAATCTGAGGGTTGGCCAGTCGTCGGCTTCTGCCCCCATGTACCTAGTACGGGGGTGTTCGGGATAAATCTAAACACTCTTTATCCAAAATTTTGGTCCTTTAAGGAGGTGTTTAGCGCAACGAACAAGGCAATCGGACTATGCAGCTTTATCACCCTCACTTAGCCATAGAAGTTCTATAATTTTAAATTTTGGCGTAGCCCCTGGTATTCGGAAGGCCGAACTTGGGGCACTATACACGCCTAAATCGGACAAAGACCGATTCCTCGTCTGAAGCGGAAAAAATCTTGAAGGATTTGAAACCTCTCGAACAGCGACCAGCTCTCTCTGCATCATGACAGTCAGTTTTCGTCTTTCTCTATTGAGGTGCTCGTCTAGAAGAACCGGGATACAATCGTAGTAGTTCTCCCTTTACTACCCTAGGCGATATAGCGGAACATAGGGTAGCAAGCACATGAGCCGGGCAACCCAACTATTGACCCAAGACATGATTCGGAGCTGATGCATATAATGCTATAAGTTCGGGGTGCCGCACTGTCGAAAGTGTCGGACTTTCCTGCCGTGTTATGGGGTACACCGAAGCCCCTGGCAAATTGAACGTACCAGAATGTACGAGTGTGAAAATAAATAATAAAGGAAAGAAAGAAATAAAGAAATAAGCTGACGCTGTAAATTATTTTCCATTGTTATTTGAGTGATACATCAAGGCGTATATACAAGTAGTGCGATAAGCAAATAGGATTATTTGACATGTCCTAACTAAGAGCGAGCTGCGTGTGGGTATGTAAAACAGGTATAGCGATCATTATCATAGACCACCTGGGGATTCCCTTGTACGTCAAAGCTCCTTGCCTCCTTGGTGTTTCCGTCCCGTGATCAGTCCGATAATCAGTTTGTCGGAAGAGCCTCAGGAAGATAGGGACCTGAAAGAAAGAAAAAGATGAAGGTATGCAGATTCCGGGGCGGTTGAGCCGCATTGTGGACCGCGGTCTAGATGTGCTTCCGTCTATGCCCATGGTATTTTGAGTACGTAATTATGTACACGCAGCACAAATTTCACCGCTTGATTGGGACTAGGACGGAGGCTGAATTGCTAGGCGAGCTCTGGACGGGCCGGACGATCCTGCTATAGAGTACGCCGGACTCACTTGACGGTGTCCGGGGGCTTTATTGCCGAATTGAAGGTCTGCCTAAGGAGTCTGCTCTGTACTTCTGCTGCAAGGGACGCAGTGTGCTCCTCCGTATGGAGGGACCGCTCTGTATTTCCATTGACTGTTATAACACTGCAAGGTCCGGGAATCCTGAGCTTGAGATAGGCATAGTGTGGCACCGAATTGAATCGAGCAAATGTGGTTTGTCCTAGCAGTGCATGATAACCACTGCGGAAGGGGACGATATCAAAGATTAACTCCTCAGTTTGGAAGTTGTCTGGGGATCCGAAGACCACTTCCAATGTGATTGAGCCTGTACAACATGCCTCTACACCTGGTATGACACCTTTGAAGGTGGTTTTGGTGGGTTTGATCCTTAAGGGGTCGATACCCATTTTGCGCACTGCATCCTGATAGAGAAGGTTCAGGCTGCTGCCATCGTCCATGAGGACTTGTGTGAGGTGGAATCTGTCAATGATAGGGTCAAGGACCAGTGCGGCTGAGCCGCCATGACGGATACTGGTTGGATGGTCCCTGCGATCAAAGGTGATCGGATAGGAAGACCATGGGTTGAACTTTGGGGCGACTGGCTCCATCGCATAGACGTCCCTTAGTGCACGCTTCCGCTCTCGATTGGGAATATGGGTGGCGTATATCATATTTACCGTTTTCACTTGGGGAGGAAATTTCTTATGTCCTCCTGTGTTCGGCGGCCGGGGCTCCTCGTCGTCATCACTATGCGGGCCCCTTTCCTTTTTTCGGCATTCAACTTGCCGGCCTGTTTAAATACCCAACATTCTCTGTTGGTGTGGTTGGCTAGTTTATCACGGGTGCCGTGGATTTGACATGAGCGATCGAGTATGCGGTCCAGACTGGACGGGCCTGGATTGTTTCTTTTAAATGGCTTTTTCCGATGACCGGATTTAGAGACACTAAATCTGGCACTGATGGTCATGTCTTCGGCGTTATCGCCATTATTGTGACGCTTGTGTCTGTTGCGCCGGGGCTTGCCGTTGCTATCTCTGGCGTCTGAAGTGCCAGGATTTCTTGAAGTGCTGTTGCTACGAGCCAACCAGCTGTTATCGCCCACACAAAATAGGTCATAAGTGACGTAAGGGCTGCCATGGATTTTGGCTTCTCTTGGCCGAGGTGTCGGGCAAGCCACTCGTCGCGGATGTTATGCTTACAGGCCGCTAGGGCTTCGACATCCAGACAGTCGACGATTTGGTTCTTTTTTGTTAAGAACCGAGTCCAGAATTTCTTGGCTGACTCTCCGGGCTGTTGGGTTATGTGACTTAAGTCATCAGCGTCCGGTGGTCACACATAAGTGCCTTGGAAGTTGTCAAGGAATGCGTCTTCCAGGTTCTCCCAACTGCCAATGGAGTTTGTCGGCAGGCTATTCAGCCAATGCCGAGCAGGTCCCTTGAGTTTTAGTGGGAGGTACTTGATGGCATGCAGATCATCGCCACGGGCCATGTGAATGTGGAGAAGGAAATCTTCGATCCATACCGCGGGGTCTGTTGTCCCATCATATGGTTCAATGTTCACGGGCTTAAACCCTTCTGGGAATTCATGCTCCATTACTTCGTCAGTGAAGCATAGGGGGTGTGCGGCGCCTTTATGCCGGGCTACATCGCGACACAGTTCCAATGAGCCTGGTCTGCTGTATTCGGCCTGGCCGGATTTGTATTTAGTATATCCGGCGTGGCGGTCATCGTCACGTGTTGGGGCGTGCCCCCGTGATCCGTAGATCGATCTTGACTGTCCTGCTTTGTTTTCCAATTCGTCTCGTAGGTCATGCATGTAGCCCCGGGCCTTCGTGTTTTTGTTTGATTGGAGACGGGGTGCGGGCTAGTGTTCGGGTTGATACGCCACTTTCTCTCGGCCACGAGGTGGTCGGTCAGCCGCATCCTGCGCTGGTAGTATAGGCTCTAGTGCCTCGTCCTTGAATTGAGGTAACAACCTTTGCCTCGGGTAACTTTTGGTTGGGCGCTCGAGTCCGTATTCTGCGGCTGCCAGGACCTCAGTCCATCTGTTAGTGAGTAGACTTGATCATCTTGAAGCTCCTACTATTTTTTCTTCAGGCTTTTTGTAGTGGCGATAAGCCGACGCTTAAAGTGCTCCTGTTCGACGTGATCCTCAGGCACGATAAATTCTTCGTCGCTGAGGATCACCTCGTCTTCGGAGAGGGGCATGTAATTGTCATCCTCTGAGTCTTCGTTCATTGCCTGTTTGTCAAAGCTAACTTGCCCGTCCTCCCGTCCGGCCTACTCAAAGCGTGGCTGGTTGTTTTCGTCTTCGGCATCATCCGGAGTGCTATTGTCTCTTGTGCCGGTATCGCTATTTTTGCTGTGGCGGGGTTTAGAGCGGCGCAGCTGACGTCGGCGCTTGGGTTGCTTCTCAAGAGGATCACCCTCCATTGCATCCTTTTCATCCTTGCCATTGTTTTCTTTGGGCGTATCCACCATATATATGTCGTATGATAAGGTAGTAGTCCAGCACCCTGTGGGCGGTGGCTCCTGTTCTTCTCCGGCATCATCGTCCATACCGTCGATGTCTTCAGAGTCGAAATCAAGCATGTCAGTTAAGTTGTTGACAATGGCTATTAAGTGGCTGGTGGGTGGGTAACGAATTCCTTCGTCGTCCACTTCCCACTCGAGCCGGACATAGTTTGGCCAAGAGTCTCCTGACAGGGAGAGAGATTTTAGTGCGTTTAGCACGTCGCCAAAGGGCGAGTGCTGAGAGATATCCGCGGAGCTGAACTCCATGATCAGTGGCCAGTTAGGTACAATGGGCACAAATGCACGCGGTTCGGAGCCTATGGCCGGAGACGAGTACAAGGGTCCGATGACACATACCTCCTTGGAAGTGAGATCCGTGTTCGGCTCCATCGCCGCTGAGTGTGCGTCCTCCGTAGTGGGGTCCATCCACCCATCCTTGGATGGCACCATCTGCACTGCATTTGAAACCGGGGCAGCTGCGGGTGTGATCTCCTGAACACCGTCCGATGGCAGATCTAAGTCATGCTCATCGTGACTGTAGGGCGCACCTGTCATGGGCTCGAATCCATCGAAGATCAAGTCTCCGCGGATATCGTCAGTGTAGTTCAGGCTTCCAAACCTGAGCTGATGGCCAGGGGCATAGCTATCGATCTGCTCCAGGTGGCCAACCGAATTGGCCCGTAGTGTGAAGCCGCCGAATACGAAGATCTGTCAGGGGAGGAAAACTCACCCTGGACCGCATCGTTGTGGATGGTTGAAGGAGCCATCAAGCCTTATGGTGACGACACAGTGGAACTCTCAATGAAAGCACCAATGTCAGTGTCAAAACCGGTGGATCTCGGGTAGGGGGTCCCGAACTGTGTGTCTAAGGCTAATGGTAACAGGAGGCAGGGGACACGATGTTTACCCAGGTTCGGGCCCTCTCTATGGAGGTAATACCCTACTTCTTGCTTTATTGATCTTCATGATATGAGTATTACAAGAGTTGATCTACCACGAGATCGTAGAGGCTAAACCGTAGGAGCTAGCCCACGATTATGATTGTTGTTGTCCTACAGACTAAACCCTCCGGTTTATATAGACACCGGAGGGGGCTAGGGTTACACAGAGTCGGCTACAGAGAAGTAAATCTACATATACGAATTTCCAAGCTTGCCTTCCACGCAAAGAAGAGTCCCACCCGGACATGGGACAAAGTCTTCAATCTTGTATCTTCATAGTCCAACAGTCCGGCATAAGCACATAGTCCGGCTGTCCGAGGACCCCCTAATCCTAGACTCCCTCAGGGGGCGCCCTTCACCCTTGTGGACATGTGGTGGGTACCCTCTGGTTGATTCTTTCACCAATTTTTTTATTAATTCCAAAAATATTCTCCGTAAATTTTTAGGTCAATCCAAGAACTTTTATTTTTGCAGAAAAATAGCACCATGGCAATTCTGCTGAAAACAGTGTCAGTCCGGGTTAGTTCCATTCAAATCATGCAAATTAGAGTCCAAAACAAGGGCAAAAGAGTTTGGAAAAGTAGATACGATGGAGACGTATCACACATCCTAGTACACTGTCGGAGGCATTCATATGTAGTCATATCATTCAGTTTACCGAGTTGTAAGTAAATATAAGTGTGATAATCATCGTTATTAGAGATATGTCCCAGTGAGGAAAAGAATGATGGAGACTGGCGGGTCCTCGAGAAAGTGGGGATGAGTTTCATGACATTGTTTTTTAAAAAAAATAAGAGAAAAAATAAAAAGAGAAAAGGGGTAATGTAATTATCCTTTAGCACACTTGTGCTTCATAGTACCACCATGTTCTTAATATAAGAGTCTCCATGATTTGTCACTTTCATATAATAGTGGGAGATTTTACATTATAGAACTTGACTTGCATATTCCGATGGCGAGTTTCCTCAAATGTTTGAGGTTTCCATGAGAAAGAAAGTTGGATGCACACCCATTTTGTTTCATAAGGAGCTTTCGGGCACTTATAGCTCTAGTGCAACTGTTGCATGGCAATCCCTAGATACTCCTTGCATTGATATCGATTGTATTGCCTCTCCATTGCCTAACCATGCGCTAAGTTGATGCGAGACTTTCTCAAGTTTTTGTCTTCCCATATAAACCCCTACCATCATTCTCTTTGCCATCAAAAGTGCCAACTCCATGGCTCACGCTCATGTATTGAGTGGAGTTGAAACCGCTGAAGCAATAAAAAGTATGATACAATTGCTTGGTTTGTCACCGGCGTGTCCATGATTTATAAATTATGCTAGGAAGACCGAGCTATGCCATGCCTACATGATTAAATGAGTAGGAATAACATTCTTTAGCATTGTTTATTTTGAAGAGTAATAGTTATTTTGTAACATTCTTGCATATTATCGTTTTAATATCTATTAAATCATTGTTTCTCAACATTCACACCCAAAAGAGTTGCATGATTTAGACATGTTAGGTAGCATTTCACATAAAAAATTCTATTTTTATCATTTACCTACTCGAGGACGAGCAGGAACTAAACTTAGGGATGCTGATACGTCTTGCTACTTCTTGAGCTTGCGTTGGTTTTTACCTTGAAGAGGAAAGGGTGATGCAGCAAAGTAGAGTAAGTATTTCCCTTCGTTTGAGAACCAAGGTATCAATCCAGTTGGAGACAACAAACAAGTCACTGAATACTTGCAGAAACAATCAAACAAACTTGCACCCAACGTGACAAAGGGGTTGTCAGTCCCTTCATGGTTACTTGCAAAAGTGAGATGTAATAGAGATAGATAAACGGTAAAGTAAATATTTTTGGAATTTTTTGGTTTATAGACCGGAAAATAAAAGATTGCAAAGGAACTAAATAGGAAACTAAAATTGTAGATCGGAAACTTATATGATGGAAAATAGACTCGGGGGCCATAGGTTTCGCTAGAGGCTTCTCTCAAGATAGAAAATATTACGGTATTACTGTCGAGCAATTGAAAGAAAAGCGCAAAGTTATGACGATATCTAAGGCAATGATCATGAATATAGGCATCCATCTGTGTCAAGTAGACCGAAATGATTCTGCATCTACTACTATTACTCCACACATCAACCGACTCCTGCCTGCATCTAGAGTATTAAGTTCATGAAGAACAGAGTAACGCATTAAGTCAGATGACATGATGTAAAGGAATTAACTCAAGCAATATGATGAAAACCCCATCTTTTTATCCTCGATGGCAACAATTCAATACGTGCCTTGCTGCCCCTACAGTCACTGGGAAAGGACACTGCAAGATTGAACCCAAAGCTAAGCACTTCTCCCATTGCAAGAAAAACCAATCTAGTTGGCCGAACCAAATCAATAGTTCAAAGAGACTTGCAAAGATATCAAATCATGCATATAAGAATTTAGAGAAGATTCAAATGATATTCATAAATAAGTTGATAAATCCACAATTCATCGGATCTCGGCAAACACACCGCAAAAAAGTATTACATCGAATAGATCTCCAAGAACATCGAGGAGAACATCGTATTGAGAATAAAAGGGAGAGAAGAAGCCATGTAGCTACTGGCTATGGACCCATAGTTCTGTGGTAAACTACTCATGCTTCATCGGGAGGGCAATGATGTTGATGTAGAAGCCCTCCGTGATCAAAACCCCCTCCGGCAGGACGCCAGAAAAGGCCCCTAGATGGGATCTCACGGGTACAGAAGGTAGTGGAGTGGAAAAGTGTTTTCTGTTGGAAATATGCCCTAGAGGCAATAATAAAAGGATTATTATTATATTTCCTTATTCATGATAATTGTCTTTTATTCATGCTATAATTGTATTATCCGGAAATCGTAATACACGTGTGAATACATAGACCACAATATGTCCCTAGTGAGCCTCTAGTTGACTAGCTCGTTGATCAACAGATAGTCATGGTTTCCTAACTATGGACATTGGATGTCATTGATAACGGGATCACATCATTAGGAGAATGATGTGATGGACAAGACCCAATCCTAAGGATAGCACAAAGATCCTGTAGTTCATTTGCTAGAGCTTTTCCAATGTCAAGTATCTTTTCCTTAGACCATGAGATCGTGTAACTCCCGGATACCGTAGGAGTACTTTGGGTGTACCAAACGTCACAACGTAACTGGGTGGCTATAAAGGTGCACTACAGGTATCTCCGAAAGTGTCTGTTGGGTTGACATGGATCGAGACTGGGATTTGTCACTCCGTATGACGGAGAGGTATCTCTGGGCCCACTCGGTAATGCATCATCATAATGAGCTCAAAGTGACCAAGTGTCTGGTCACGGGATCATGCATTACGGTACGAGTAAAGTGACTTGCCGGTAACGAGATTGAACAAGGTATTGGGATACCGACGATCGAATCTCGGGCAAGTAACGTACCGATTGACAAAGGGAATTGTATACGGGGTTGCTTAAATCCTCGACATCGTGGTTCATCCAAATGAGATCATCGAGGAGTATGTGGGAGCCAACATGGGTATCCAGATCCTGTTGTTGGTTATTTACCGGAGAGCCGTCTCGGTCATGTCTACATGTCTCTCGAACCCGTAGGGTCTACACACTTAAGGTTTGGTGATGCTAGGGTTGTATGAATATGAGTATGCAGCAAACCGAAAGTTGTTCGGAGTCCCGGATGAGATCCCGGACGTCACGAGGAGTTCCGGAATGGTTCGGAGGTAAAGAAATATATATGGGAAGTCGAGTTTCGGCAAAGCCCTGTCGGAACCCTGTTGCATCCACCACCACGCCGCCGTGCTGCTGGATCTTCATCAACCTCTCCTTCGCCCTTGCTGGATCAAGAAGGAGGAGACATCACGCTGACCGTACGTGTTTTGAACGCGGAGGTGCCGTCCGTTCGGCGCTAGGATCTCCGGTGATTCTGATCACGACGAGTACGACTCCCTCAACCCCGTTCTCTTGAACGCTTCCGCTCGCGATCTACAAGGGTATGTAGATGCACTCCTCTCTCTCGTTGCTAGATGAACTCATAGATTGATCTTGGTGAACGTAGGAATTTTTTTATTTTATGCAACGTTCCCCAACAGTGGCATCATGAGCTAGGTCTATGCGTAGTTCTCTATTGCATGAGTAGAACACAAATCTGTTGTGGGCGTAGATGTTGTCAACTCTCTTGCCACTACTAGTCGTATTTTGCTTCAGCGGTATTGTGGGATGAAGCGGCCCGGACCAACCTTACACGTATGCTTACGTGAGACAGGTTCCACCGACTGACATGCTCTAGTTGCATAAGGTGGCTAGCGGGTGTCTGTCTCTCCCACTTTAGTTGGAGCGGATTCGATGAAAAGGGTCCTTATGAAGGGTAAAAAGAAGTTGACAAATCACATTGTGGTTATTCGTAGGTAAGAAAACGTTCTTGCTAGAACCCTATTGGAGCCACGTAAAAGATGCAACAACAATTAGAGCACGTCTAACTTGTTTTTGCAGCAATTGCTTTGTGATATGATATGACCAAAAGTTGTGATGAATGATGAATGATATATTGTGATGTATGAGATCATGTTCCTGTAATAGGAATCATGACTTGCATGTTGATGAGTATGACAACCGGCAGGAGCCATAGGAGTTGTCTTAATTATTGTATGACCTGCGTGTCAATGATTTAACGCCATGTAATTACTTTACTTTATTGCTAAACCGTTAGCCATAGTAGTAGAAGTAATAGTTGGCGAGCAACTTCATGGAGACATGATGATGGAGATCATGATGATGGATATGATGGTGTCATGCCGGTGACGAAGATGATCATGGAGCCCCGAAGATGGAGATCAAAGGAGCTATATGATATTGCCATATCATGTCACTACTATATATAATTGCATGTGATGTTTATTATGTTTATGCATCTTGTTTACTTAGAACGATGGTAGTAAATAAGATGATCCCTTATAATAATTTCAAGAAAGTGTTCCCCCTAACTGTGCGCTGTTTCTAAAGTTCATCATTTCGAAGCACCACGTGATGATCGGGTGTGATAGATTCTTACGTTCACATACAACGGGTGTAAGACAGTTTTACACATGCAAAAACACTTAGGGTTAACTTGACGAGCCTAGCATGTACAGACATGGCCTCGGAACACAGAGACCAAAAGGTCGAACATGAGTTGTATGGAAGATACGATCAACATGGAGATGTTCACCGATGATGACTAGTTCGTCTCACATGATGATCGGACATGGCCTAGTTGACTCGGATCATGTAACATTTAGATGACTGTCAAATCTGAGTGGGAGTTCATTAAATAATTTGATTAGATGAACTTAATTATCATGAACTTAGTCTAAAATCTTTGCAAAAATATGTCTTGTAGATCAAATGGCCAACGCTCAGGTCAACATGAACTTCAATGGCGTTCCTAGGGAAAACCAAGATGAAAGATGATGGCAACAACTATTCGGACTGGGTCCGGAACCTGAGGATCATCCTCATAGCTGCCAAGAAAGCATATGTCCTAGAAGGACCGCTAGGTGAAGCACCCATCCCAGAGAACCAAGACGTTATGAACGCTTGGCAGTCACGTGCTGATGATTACTCCCTCGTTCAGTGCGGCATGCTTTACAGCTTAGAACCGGGGCTCCAAAAGCGTTTTGAGCAACACGGAGCATATGAGATGTTCGAGGAGCTGAAAATGGTTTTCCAAGCTCATGCCCGGGTCGAGAGATATGATGTCTCCAACAAGTTCTATAGTTGTAAGATGGAGGAAAATAGTTCTGTCAGTGAGCACATACTCAAAATGTCTGGGTTGCACAACCGCCTGTCCCAGCTGGAAATTAACCTCCCGGACGAGGTGGTCATTGACAGAATCCTTCAGTCGCTCCCACCGAGCTACAAGAGCTTTGTGATGAACTACAATATGCAGGGGATGGTGAAAACTATTCCTGAAGTATTTTCAATGCTGAAGTCGGCAGAGATAGAAATCAAGAAAGAACATCAAGTGTTGATGGTCAATAAAACCACCAAGTTCAAGAAGGGCAAGGGTAAGAATAACTTCAAGAAGGACGTCAAAGAGGTTGCCGCGCCCGGTAAGCCAGTTGCCCGGAAGAAGTCAAGGAATGGACCCAAGCCTGAGACTGAGTGCTTTTATTGCAAAGGGAAGGGTCACTGGAAGCCGAACTGCCCCAAATACTTAGTGGACAAGAAGGACGGCAACACTAAAGGTATATGTGATATACATGTAATTGATTTGTACCTTTCCAGTACTCGTAGTAACTCCTGGGTATTTGATATCGGTGCGGTTGCTCATATTTGTAACTCATAGCAGGAGCTGCGGAATAAGCGAAGACTGGCGAAGGGGGAGGTGACGATGTGCGTCGGGAATGGTTCCAAGGTTGTTGTGATCGCCGTCAGCACGCTACCTCTACATTTACCTACAGGATTAGTTTTAAACCTCAATAGTTGTTATTTAGTGCCAAGTTTGAGCATGAACATTGTATCTGGATCTCGTTTAATGCGAGATGGCTACTCATTTAAATCCGAGAATAATGGTTGTTCTATTTATATGAGAGATATGTTTTATGGTCATGCCCCGATGGTCAATGGTTTATTCTTAATGAATCTCGAACATAATGTTACACATATTCATAGTGTGAATACCAAAAGATGTAAAGTTGATAATGATAGTCCCACATACTTGTGGCACTGCCGCCTTGGTCACATTGGTGTCAAGCGCATGAAGAAGCTCCATGCTAATGGACTTTTAGAGTCTCTCGATTATGAATCATTTGACACATGCGAACCATGCCTCATGGGCAAAATGACCAAGACTCCGTTCTCCGGAACAATGGAGCGAGCAACCAACTTATTGAGAATCATACATACTGATGTGTGTGGTCCAATGAGCGTTGAGGCTCATGGAGGATATCGTTATGTTCTCACTCTCACTGATGACTTAAGTAGATATGGGTATGTCCACTTGATGAAACACAAGTCTGAGACCTTCAAAAAGTTCAAGGAATTTCAAAATGAAGTAGAGAATCAACATGATCGAAAGATAAAATTCTTACGATCAGATCGTGGTGGAGAATATTTAAGTCATGAATTTGGTACGCACTTAAGAAAATGTGGAATCGTTTCACAACTCACGCCGCCTGGAACACCCCAGCGTAACAGTGTGTCCGAACGTTGTAATCGCACTCTATTGGATATGGTGCGATCTATGTTGTGTCTTACCGATTTATCGCTATCATTTTGGGGATACGCTCTAGAGACAGCTACATTCACTTTAAATAGGGCTCCGTCTAAATCCGTTGAAAAGACACCGTATGAATTATGGTTTGGTAAGAAACCTAAGCTGTCGTTTCTAAAAGTTTGGGGATGCGATGCTTATGTCATTAAACTTCAACCTGAAAATCTCGAACCCAAGTCGGAAAAATGCGTCTTCATAGGATACCCTAAGGAAAGCATTGGGTATACCTTCTACTTAAGATCCGAGGGCAAGATCTTTGTTGCCAAGAATGGATCCTTTCTGGAAAAAGAGTTTCTCTCGAAAGAAGTAAGTGGGAGGAAAGTAGAACTCGATGAAGTACTACCTCTTGAACCGGAAAGTAGTGCAGCTCAGGAAAATGTTCCTATGGTGCCTACACCGACTTGCGAGGAAATTAATGATGATGATCAAGGTACTTCAGATCAAGTTGCTACTGAACTTCGTAGGTCCACAAGGACACGTTCCACACCAGAGTGGTATGGCAACCCTGTCCTGGAAATCATGTTGCTAGACAACGGTGAACCTTTGAACTATGAAGAAGCGATGGCGGGCCCAGATTCCAACAAATGGCTTGAAGCCATGCTACCCGAGATAGAATCCATGTATGAAAACAAAGTATGGACTTTGACAGACTTGCCCGATGATCGGCGAGCGATAGAAAACAAATGGATCTTTAAGAAGAAGACGGACGTGGATGGTAATGTTACCATCTATAAAGCTCGACTTGTCGCTAAGGGTTATCGGCAAGTTCAAGGGGTTGACTACGATGAGACTTTCTCTCCCGTAGCGAAGCTGAAGTCCGTCCGAATCATGTTAGCAATTTCCGCATACTATGATTATGAGATATGGCAGATGGATGTCGAAACGGAATTCCTTAAGGGCTATCTTAAGGAAGAACTGTATATGATGCAGCCGGAGGGTTTTGTCGATCCTAAGAATGCTAACAAGGTATGCAAGCTCCAGCGGTCCATTTATGGGATGGTGCAAGCACCTCGGAGTTGGAACATTCGCTTTGATGAGATGATCAAAGCGTTTGGGTTTATGCAGACTTATGGAGAAGCCTGCGTTTACAAGAAAGTGAGTGGGAGCTCTGTAGCATTTCTCATATTATATGTAGATGACATACTTTTGATGGGAAATGATATAGAACTTTTGGACAGCATTAAGGCCTACTTGAATAAGTGTTTTTCAATGAAGGACCTTAGAGAAGCTGCTTACATATTAGGCATCAAGATCTATAGGGATAGATCAAGACGCCTCATAGGTCTTTCAGAAAGCACATACCTTGATAAGATATTGAAGAAGTTCAAAATGGATCAGTCCAAGAAAGGGTTCTTGCCTGTATTGCAAGGTTTGAGATTGAGCTCGGCTCAATGCCCGACCATGGCAAAAGATAAAGAAGAGATGAGTGTCATCCCCTATGCCTCAGCCATAGGGTCTATTATGTATGCCATGTTGTGTACCAGACCTGATGTAAACCTTGCCGTAAGTTTGGTAGGAAGGTACCAAAGTAATCCCGGCAAGGAACACTGGACAGCGGTCAAGAATATCCCGAAGTACCTGAAAAGGACAAAGGACATGTTTCTCATTTATGGAGGTGACGAAGAGCTCATCGTAATTGGTTACGTCGATGCTAGCTTCGACATAGATCTGGATGACTCTAAGTCACAAACCGGATACGTGTATATGTTGAATCGTGGAGCAGTAAGCTGGTGCAGTTGCAAGTAGAGCATCGTGGCGGGATCTACATGTGAAGCGGAGTACATGGCAGCCTCGGAGGCAACACATGAAGCAATATGGATGAAGGAGTTCATCACCGACCTAGGAGTCATACCCAATGCGTCGGGGCCAATCACACTCTTCTGTGACAACACATGAGCTATTGCCCTTGCTAAGGAGCCCAGGTTTCACAAGAAGACCAGGCACATCAAGCGCCGTTTCAACTCCATCCGTGAAAATGTTCAAGATGGAGACATAGATATTTGCAAAGTACATACGGATCTGTATGTCGCAGATCCGTTGACTAAACCTCTTCCGCGAGCAAAACATGATCAACACAGAAACTCTATGGGTGTTCAATTCATCACAATGTAACTATATTATTGACTCTAGTGCAAGTGGGAGACTGTTGGAAATATGCCCTACAGGCAAAAATAAAAGGATTATTATTATATTTCCTTGTTCATGATAATTGTCTTTTATTCATGCAATAATTGTATTATCCGGAAATCGTAATACACGTGTGAATACATAGACCGCAATATGTCCCTAGTGAGCCTCTAGTTGACTAGCTCGTTGATCAACAGATAGTCATGGTTTCCTGACTATGGACATTGGATGTCATTGATAACGGGATCACATCATTAGGAGAATGATGTGATGGACAAGACCCAATCCTAAGCATAGCACAAAGATCGTGTAGTTCGTTTGCTAGAGATTTTCCAATGTCAAGTATCTTTTCCTTAGACCATGAGATCGTGTAACTCCCGGATACCGTAGGAGTACTTCGGGTGTACCAAACGTCACAACGTAACTGGGTGGCTATAAAGGTGCACTAAAGGTATCTTCGAATGTGTCTGTTGGGTTGACACGGATCAAGACTGGGATTTGTCACTCCGTATGACGGAGAGGTATCTCTGGGCCCACTCGGTAATGCATCATCATAATGAGCACAAAGTGACGAAGTGTCTGGTCACGGGATCATGCATTATGGTACGAGTAAAGTGACTTGCCGGTAACGAGATTGAACGAGGTATTGGGATACCGACGATCGAATCTCGGGCAAGTAACGTACCAATTGACAAAGGGAATTGTATACGGGGTTGCCTAAATCCTCGACATCGTGGTTCATCCGATGAGATCATCGAGGAGTATGTGGGAGCCAACATGGGTATCCAGATCCCGCTGTTGGTTATTGACCAGAGAGCCGTCTCGGTCATGTCTACATGTCTCTCGAACCCGTAGGGTCTACACACTTAAGGTTCGGTGACGCTAGGGTTGTATGAATATGAGTATGCAGCAAACCGAAAGTTGTTCGGAGTCCCGGATGAGATCCCGGACGTCACGAGGAGTTCCGAAATGGTCCGGAGGTAAATAATTATATATGGGAAGTCGAGTTTCGGCCATCGGGAAAGTTTCGGGGGTCACCGGTATTGTACCGGGACCACCGGAAGGGTCCCGGGGGTCCATCAGGTGGGGCCACCCATCCCGGAGGGCCCCATGGGCTTAAGTGGGAGGGTAACCAGCCCCTAGAGGCTGGTGCGCCCCCCTAGGCCCCCCTCTGTGCCTATTGTTGGGAACCCTAGGGGAGGGGGCGCCTCCACTTACCTTGGGGGGCACTCCACCCCCCTTGGCCGCCGCCCCCTTGGGACATCCCATCTCCAGGGACGGCACCCCCCTGGGGTCCCTATATAAATAGGGGGTGAGAGGGCAGCCGCACCCTGACATTTGGCGCCTCCCTACCCCCTTGCTACACCTCCTCCTCTCGTAGTCGCTTGGCGAAGCCCTGCCGGAACCCTGCTGCATCCACCACCACGCCGTCGTGCTGCTGGATCTTCATCAACCTCTCCTTCCCCCTTGCTGGATCAAGAAGGAGGAGACGTCACGCTGACCGTACGTGTGTTGAACGAGGAGGTGCCGTCCGTTCGGTGCTAGGATCTCCGGTGATTTGGATCACGACGAGTATGACTCCCTCAACCCCGTTCTCTTGGATGCTTCCGCTCGCGATCTACAAGGGTATGTAGATGCACTCCTCTCTCTCGTTGCTAGATGAACTCATAGATTAATCTTGGTGAACGTAGGAATTTTTTTTATTTTATGCAACGTTCCCCAACATTTTCGTGGTTGTCTCTGTTGGTTTTGGGATATATGAGAATATATAGGTGAAGAAACTAGGTCGGTGGAGTCACGAGGGGCCCATAAGGATGGGGGGGCTCCCTCCATCCTTGTGGCTGCCTCGTGGCTTCTCTGACTTGCACTCCAAGTCCTCTGGATGTCTTCTGGTCTAAGAACAATCACCGCGAAAGTTTTATTCAGTTTGGACTCTGTTTGGTATTCCTTTTCTGCGAAACTCTGAAACAAGAAAAAACAGAAACTGGCACTGGGCTCTAGGATAATAGGTTAGTCCCAAAAATTATATAAAATAGCATATTAATGCATCTAAAACATCCAAAACAGATAATATAATAGCATGGACCAATCAAAAAGTATATATACGTTGGAGACCTATCATGTCTCCAACATATCTATATTTTTTATTGTTTCATCCTATTATATTATCAATCTTATATGATTCATATGCCATTTTATATCATTTTTGTGGACTAACTGATTAACTTAGTGCCCAGTGCCAGTTCTTGCTTTTTTTTGCCTATTTCTTTGTTTCATAGAAAGACCATACTAAACAAAGTTGAAATACGATGAAATTTACGATGATTTTTTATGGAGTAGAAGAGACCCTAGAAGCTTTGGGTGAGGCCACAAGACCTGCTGGAGGGCCACAAGCCCAAGGGGGGTGTCCCTAGAGCATGTGGGACCCATAGGCCTCCGATTGACCTAATTCCAGTGCTATAATTCTCTAAATTCCACAAGTTTAGAGCGAGATTCGAAACAATTTTGGTACCACCAAAGCCTCTGTTCTTCCGCGATCCCATCTAGAGGCCTCCACCAGTACTCTGCCGGAGTGGGAATCCATCACGAGGCTATTTTCTTCAACCTTGTGCTACTTGTAAACTATGTTGGGATTTCCTCGAAGAGGAGAGGTGAAGTAGTACAGTAGGACCAATAGCATAACCATGCAAATTCCTGTCTTCAATACATACAAACACAAAAGCAAATACATGCACCCAATGCGGGCAAGAGGGTTGTCAATCCCCTTGAACTCGTTACTTGCAAGGATTAATATTGATAGAGATAGATAGATAACTTGCAAACCAAAATAAAAATAAATAAATTTCTGCAAAGTAATTTTGGTTTTAGTAATATGATAAAAGTAGACCCTTAGGCCATAGTTTCACTAGAGGCTTCTCTCTTGAACACATAGCATACGGTGGGTAAACAAATTACTATTGGGCAATTGATAGAAAAGCGCATAGTTTTGACGTATTCATGGCAATGATCATGAATATAGGCATCACGTCCATAACAAGTAGACCGACTCCTGCATGCATCTACTACTATTACTCCGCCAATCGACCACTACCCAACATGCATCTATGGTATTAAGTTCATGAAAAATAGAGTAACACCTTAAGCAAGATGACATGATGTAGACAAAGTAAACTCAATTAATATGAATAAACCCCATTGTTTAACCCTTAATAGCAACAATACAATATGTGCCTCGCTACTCCTTTTCTCACTTGGTGACACTACTAGGGAAAACCCTAGTAGTAGCATGGGTTTTGAGGCTAGCAGCAGCGCGGGCAGCCGTGCTACTACTACGATGCTACAGCTAACTGTTAGTAGTAGTGCGGTCCGCACCCGCGCTACTACTGTTGACTATATCAGCAACGGTTTTCTGGAACGTGCTACTATTAGTTAGCTGTAGCAGTTTCCTAGCCCATCGCTACTGCTATATCTTTCATCATCTCCCCCCCCCCGCTTCCTACCCCGTTTCGGTTTCAATAAACTGCAATTTCTAGATACTAGGTACTACTAGATATCAATTTCATAAAGCATTATAGGTACTAGGTAGTACTCCCTCCGTTCCAAATTACTCATCGTGGTTTTAGTTCAAACGATGACGAGTAATCTGGAACAGTAGGAGTACTAGATAACAATTTCATATATAATCAACATGCATCCAAGCAATACTAGGTGATATCACTGATTATCATCATATGTAGTTCTAGATAATATCAACGACGATCTTCATATGTAGTTCAAGATTATATCAACGACGATCATCATATGTAGTTCTAGATCATATAGTCACACACACAAATCTAGTCCTAGATGATATCGAAGATGATCATCATCCTCAAGCCTGGGCGGTGGGTGTTCCTGATAGTAATTAGGATGGCATGTCCAACACGAAGAATCTTGCCATCGAGGAATCTCTTCCACCCAACAGAGTTTAAGTGTGTGTGACCGTCCGTGTCCATGCGATAAGTACAGGTTGTGACGGAGCCCCATGCGATAAGGCGTAGTCTAGCTGAGCCTTCTTCATCAGGCTCGATACCATAACTCACAGATAGGCTCTTTGCCAATTTCTAAATAAGAAAACATATCAATTAATAAATAGCCTCAAACATACTCTTGCAAATAAGTATATATGGATTATCTACAATATTAATAGTTCCTTAGATCTACACTAATAAGCATGTGATCAAACTCTACACTAAAACATATCATCGACTAGATTCCACACAACATATCATTGGACTCTACACTAGGCATATCATCGAAAAATTTGCATTTGTAAGTATAACATACCATATCATGTCGATCGACCATAGTACTTTTCAGGCGGGTCACGAATGGCACCCTGACAAAGTCAGCACGTGGCAGACTTATGTCCCATAGGTTGCACACCTCCTCCTCGCTCAGCCTCATTCTTTGAGCTACGATGGCTTCATGAAGTGGGTCCTCATCATCTTCATTGAGTGGGTCCTCATTATCTTCATCATCTTCGTCATCTTCATCATCTTCCACCAGGTTGATATAAATGACAGCCAGCTTGGGTCTTTCTGCTCTGAAGGAGAAGCTCATGCACTCACCACCAGTAAGACGCATGCAGGTGAGGAAATGGGCCCATCCATCTCCTCCAATATGCGATATATTGCGTCCTTTCTCGACCTCCATAGTGTACGCCCCCAGGAGCCTCAAATGTCACAGTGTCTCTTGTCATCTTGTTGAATTTCAACCTCACATTGCATGGGACGATCTGTGTAAAAAAAGCAAAAATGACAGAATGCAATAATGCCAACACTAAAAATAAAATAGTTTTTACATTTCATATAATATCTTACTGCCACACAACGAAAACTTGGCTAGAGGTAGATACCAAACAGCTTGCCAGTTGCAAGGCTGCTGGCGCACCTTGACTTGCAATGTTGACATGGTGGTGGCGGTGGTGGCGCCATTTTACTAAAGCAATATGAGCAAAGGATTAATGATCCACTTCACAGGAAAGAAAAATAGTAGCATGTGATATTTTTGGTTCTTCTTCAGTTATATTTTCATAGCTTACTAACACCTTCTAGAATAGAACCAACCGCTAGCAGGCAAATGCCAAATCTTCTGCGAGAAGCAATTTGATTCTTCTTCCGCGAGAAGCAATTTGATGGACAATTATAATCCTAAGATCTAACTAGGTGGTGCCAAATCTTCAGAGCTATCAACTAGCGTACTAAATCAACTAAATCAAAATGTTCTATAAATCAACTAAATCAACTAGCCTACTAAATCAACTAGCCTACTAAATCAACTAAATCAAAATGTTCTAAATCAACTAGCCTACTAAATCAACTAGCCTACTAAATCAACTAAATCAAAATGTTCTAAATCAACTAGCCTACTAAATCAACTAAATCATATGAACTAAATCAAAATGTTGCATATGAACTAGCCTACTAAATCAAAATGTAGCAGGGAGGAGGGGTTGTGGATGGAGGAGGGACGAGGGAGAAGGAGGGGCGACTGGAGGAGGGAGGAGAGAGTAGGAGGGAGGAGGAAGGGCGGAGCGAGGAGGGGCCGGCCGGCTGCGAGTCGAGGGAGGACGGGGGAGAAGGGAGGTACCGAGTCCAGCAAGGAGGAGGAGGTGACGGCGGGGCAGAGGGAGGAAGGGTAGGCGACGGCGGCTGGCAGGGGCAACGGCAGCCAGTTGGGGAGGACCGGTGCAGGGGGCTTGAGGGGGAGATCGAGTGAGTGTGAGTGTGAGTGGATCGGATAGAGGAGAGCATGGGTGGTGGGAGATAGCTAGTTTTAGCAGTAGCGCGCTATAGGTAAATGTGCTACTGCTAAACTACCTAGCAGTAGCGCATGTCGGCGTTCTAGGAATGGGGGTCCCTAGACTTGCCTGCCTACGGCCTGCGGCATGGCTCGAGTGGTGGCCCAGTACGACCCGTCTTCATCAGCTCAAGCCTGAAGACCCTCACGAGGGGCCAAGCCTTGCAGGGCGGACGATGCACGACTTCCTCAGGAACGGCCTCGTCAGGTAGGCTCGCGAGGAGTCGGAGAGATGAAGGCAGGGTACCTCGCGAGGTGCTCGTGACGCAAGCCATGACGATCGAGACCAGGCGGGCGCCTGCCTGCGCAGTGTCCTTGTTTCCTCTTTGGTGCAAAGGGGGCAAGCACAGGCGTGGAGTACCGAGGCATCAGGCAAAGGTTGCCATTTCAGTGCAATGAGACCAAGACCAACAGAGCGGCAGGATGGAGGTCACCGTGGAGCCCAAGACGGCGTCATCGCCAGTGCCTTTGGTAGCCGAAGACCAACTTTAGTCAGGATAACCTATACTAGATGTTCCCCTTCAAAATGGCCATTGTTGGCGCCCTTCCAACTCGATATTTGGGAAGAGGATCAGGGCCTCTATAAATAGGACTAGCCACCACAGTAGGGGGGGCATCTGATCAGCATCCGAGAGGCGATCGACCTCACCCAAGTAGTTCATCGCACCCGCACAAGAACACCTCTCGCGAGGCTATTCTTCCCGTGTACTGTTCATCATCAGCCCCTAAGGCAATCCACCACACCACACACTGGAGTAGGGTATTACACCACAACAGTGGCCCGAACCAGTATAAATCTCATGTTCCTTGTGTTGTTCATCGTTTTAGCTTAGATTCTCACGAGGCGGTCGGACGTGGATCAGTAGGGGGAAGATCTTCGTGCGCACCCCAGAGTTCGAACCTTAAGGGTCTGCCGGAACCCAACATCCGACATTTGGCGCGCCAGGTAGGGGTGCACCGGAATCATTCTTCCGCTGTCTCGCGTTCGATATTTTGTTGTGTCCATGGCTGACGCTCGCCGGGCTCGCGCCGAGCGTCGGGCTGCTCTCGCCACCCGGGTCTCCCAGACGGCTCCCATCGGTGGGTGTCCCCGTCGTTCCCCATCGCCTTCCACCAACGCCGCCATCGGCCCGGCGGGGAACAAGCAGCAGGTCTCGTTGCTGCATCCTTCGGTGCGGCGGGAAGGCCGCACCGACATCCCATCGCTGACTCCAGCTGGTTCGTCGTCCCACGCCCGTCGCGCCCCCACGGACGCGCACGCCATGTTGCTCCTGGCGTGTGAGCTCTTGTACTACCATCCCGTCGACGACCTCTGCGAGGAGTGGCTCGCTCGCATCACCGAACTCGTCGGCGCCGCAGGGGGCTCCCCTGCGCCGTCCCTCTCGCTGCCTCGCCCTCCGTCCAGCGCAGGAGCTGTAGATCAGGATGTGCCTCCGCCACCTCCTCCCCAAGAAGGCGCCCTGGCTCCAAGCGCGCGGCCCCAGGACGAGATCCGCCGCCAGTGCGACAAGAAAGGAGCTGCTAAGAAATCCCTCGTCCCCAAGAAGGTGCACGTGTGCTCCCAGCACGGATGTGCCACAACCGCGTCCTTGCGCCAGCACGTCAAGACCCCGTGCTGCTCCAGGCAGTGGCGCGCAGGAACCCCCAGGAGCAAGCCTCGCATCAGCAAAGAGCTCTGGTGGCCACCGCAGGATGCCGTGCCTTCACCACTGAGCTATGGAGTGTCTCCTGCCCCCTTGCTATGACGGCATTGCCAACCCCGCAGAGTTCTCACAACTCTATGAGCTGGGCATCGAAGCCACCAACGGCAACGAAAAGGTCATGGTGAACTAGGTTCCCATGGCAGTCAAGGACGGCGCCCGCACCTGGCTCCTGAACCTGCCTCCTGGCACGACCTCCTCCTGGGACGAGATGCACGCTCGCTTCATCGCCAACTTCCAGGGCACTCGCGACCGTCCGCCGGCCATGGGTGACCTGCGCCGCATCAAGCAGCAGCCCGGAGAGACCTTGCAGAAGTACATCCAGTGCTTCCACAGTGCTCGCCTCAAGATTCCCAAGGTAAGCGAGGAGGCCATCATCTCGGCGTTCTCTGATGGCGTCCACGACGTCAAGATGAAGGAGGAGCTAGCGATCCACGAAGATCTGTGTATGTCTCTGGAGCTGTTCAACCTGGCGACCAAGTGCGCAAGGGCTGAGGAAGGATGCCTCTCCCTTCTCGAGCACCCAGCAGTAGACCCAGAAGAGAAGAAAGCCAAGGCCAAGGATGTGAATCGCAAGGGAGCAGCTGTGCTCGCAGCAGAGCCGGACATGAAGCGCGGCACGAACCAGCCGGAGTCGTACAAGGGCAGTCGGTACTGTGTGTGCCACGATCTCCATACCCACAACACCAACGAATGCCAAGAGCTCAGGGCCGTGCGAGAAGGCCGTGTCGGTCGATGCCCCGAGCGCAACGATCGGGGCTATAGCCAAGGCGAAGCAAGAGGTGGAGGACGATGGGATGACCGTGGCCCTCGCCAAGGGTGGCGTGACCGGCCTCGTGAGGACCGCCGGCAGGACCAGCCTCGCGAGGGGGCTTGGAGGGGTCAGCCTCGTGAGGATCGCCCGCAAGGCAACGCAGGACTTCCTCCTCTACCACCACTACCACGAAGGAATGAAGACCATCATCAGGACGAGGGGGTTGGGGGCTTCCAGGAGCCGCGTGCAATCGCTTGCAGCTTGGGTGGCGCTCAGGCCCCAGCCTCTCAGCGCATCTTGAAGCAGTTTGCTCGTGAGGTGAATGTAGTCCTCCCCAAGCTTGAGGCCACGCGCCCTCTCAGGTGGTCCGTGTGCGCCATCATGTTCAACTCAGTGGATCAGCTCAAGTGCGCGACAATGGCCGGTGTCCTCCCGATGCTCTGCTCCCCAGTCATCAGCAATGTGCAAGTTACCAGGACCCTCATCGATCGCGGAGCAGGGCTCAACGTCCTGTCCGTTGAGACATTCAACAGTCTTCAAGTGCCATACGATCAGCTTCAACCAACCAAGCCCTTCTAAGGAGTCACTGATGGTTCCACTGTCCCGATAGGGCAGGTCCGCCTCCCTGTCACCTTTGGACAGCGCAAGAACTGCCGTACCGAGCTCATTGACTTCGACGTCGCCCACATTCGCCTTCCATACAATGCCATCCTCGGGTATCCAGCCCTGGCCATGTTCATGGCAGTGACTCACCATGGTTACAACGTCCTCAAGATGCCAGGAAGTGGTGGAGTCATCACGGTCCCCCGTGATGAGAAGGATGCGGTGTCCTCCCGCGAGCGCGCCTTCCAGGCCGCGTCGATCAAGGACCCAGGCAGTAAGAGTGGAAACCTTCCTGAAGCAGCTCCCAAGAAGAAGAAGACATCACCTGGCTCAAGGCCTCGGGAGGTAGGAACCTCCGGAGGCTCCACATTGGGATCTGCGCCCATCCAATGGGCGCCACCTTCCGTCGCATAGGAAGGCGCGCCTAGCTCCCTCCTCGGGCAAGGCTCGGGGGCTCTCTCTTGGGCAGCCACTGACTTTGCCAAGATCACGAAAGAGGCACTCGGGCACCACTTGGAGGTGTGCTTCGCGGCACGTTTCCCTCAGGAAGGCGTAAGGTAAGGAGGGCCCAACCCTCAGGAGTTCATCACCAAGGTCGCTCAGGAGTTACAGGAATCAAGAGTCATGCGCGGCAACCGCCACCTGCCCAGCATAGCTCCCCATCGAGGCGAGGATGGCGGGCTGCGCATCTGCATCGACTACCCAGGGCTCAATCGAGTCGCGTCTCAGGAGTGCTTCTAGCCTTCGCGCGTGGGATGTTGCGAGGGTCCACGGCAGAACTACATCCGCATGCCCTTCGTCCTGCCGAACGCGGCTGCTGCTCACTAGCGCCTGATGAGAAGCATTCTGGAAGCTCAGGTGGCCAAGCATCACGCGTTCCTGGACGAAGTGGAGATGGGCCTCGTCGAGCCGCCCGGACCTCGCGAGCCTCCCGAGGCTCGGAGCTCCTAGGGCTCGTGAGGATTGGCTTCTTCACCACGCACCGTCAGGTACTTTGACAATCGTTCTGCAATGGTATCATGTGACCTCTTTCAAGTCTCGTTTCAGCTGGGAGCACCCTCAGGGATGCATCATTCCCAGGTCGCGTGGGTCTGTCCCCGTGGAATGTATCTGTTTTGATTTCATTTTCAGCTTACCTTGTTTGGGGCGCCCCTCGGGCTGCATCATCCCCAAACCACTCGGGCCTGACCCAGTAGCGTTTGCCTTTCTCTGCATCTATCTAAGTTGATTCGCTTCTTCATGCTTAACCTTCTTATTATTATTGTCTGCTGCCTACCACGGGCCTCTTCTCTCTCATTCAAAGTGCTTGCACGTTAAAAGGGGGGTGCCTGAGCATCATGACTCAGGAGCTCTTACTGGCTCTCTAGCCCTCACCCCTGGCCTTGACCCACGGCATCGCGACCTGTCATACCAGCGGCGGCTGAGCTTGCTCGAGGGCCAAGACCTGAGGACGTAGAGCATTTGCATTTTAACCACCTTGCAGGAACGTACCACCGACGAAGGCCCAGAGCCAGGCACAACCTGCCTCGAGGTAGGGCGCCGTGAGTCCCGCACTGGCTCACGGGTTCCCAGATACACCTCCCATAGCCCTACTGTGCCACCACATGTCAGGGCGGGGCTGTACACGCCCCGGGGGCTACTCCCGGAGGGGAGCCCCCCTCCCACGTACAAGTGGAAGCACCATGCTCCGCGCTAGCTAACGACACTGCCGAGGAGCGGCTATGCCCGTACACATACGGTAGCGCTATGCTCCACGCTGGTGATAAAAAACTGAGGGAGCCCACGGCTATATCAATCTCAGGGAGCCCAGAGCTCAGTGTCTGGCCTCATCGCAACGCCTCCGCTCTGGAGCACCACACGAGGGGGCTGGGCATGGGGGCTGCACCCGAGCCACGCCCGAGCACACGCCACCCAGCCAGGTCCCTCGGACCTGGTCGTCGCACGCCCTCCCCGAGCGGAGCCAAGATATGAAGACCCGTTTGAGCGTCAAGGGGGACTCCTGAGCATCACGACTCAGGAGCCCAACTGGTCACGTAGCCCCTCACTCCTTAGTTCCGAAAGGCTAACGGCGGTTGAGGTATGCGCGGGGTCGGGCCCTGCCGATGTAGAACAACAAATCCTCTCTTTCACCCCTACCTATTTGTTGTTTACGCGTCAAGGGGGACTCCTGAGCATCGCAACTCAGGAGCCTAACTTGTCACGTAGCCCCTCACTCCTTAGTCCCGTCCTGGTGATCCGGTCGGGGCTAACGGCGACTGAGGTATGCGCGGGGCCGGGCCCTGCCGACGTGAACACAAGCAAATAGGAAGGAAATCGCAAAATCCAAAAGAAAATATTACAGACCATAGATTGTTCTCACAATAAACAACAACAACAACAACAAAGCCTTTAGTCCCAAACAAGTTGGGGTAGGCTAGAGGTGAAACCCATAAGATCTCGCAACCAACTCATGGCTCTGGCACATGGATAGCAAGCTTCCACGCACCCCTGTCCATAGCTAGCTCTTTGTCGATACTCCAATCCTTCAGGTCTCTCTTAACAGACTCCTCCCATGTCAAAATCGGTCGACCCCGCCCTCTCTTGACATTCTCCGCACTCTTTAGCCGTCCGCTATGCACTGGAGCTTCTGGAGGCCTGCGCTGAATATGCCCAAACCATCTCAAACAATGTTGGACAAGCTTCTCCTCAATTGGTGCTACCCCAACTCTATCTCGTATATCATCATTTCGGACTCGATCCTTCCTCGTGTGGCCACACATCCATCTCAACATACGCATCTCCGCCACACCTAACTGTTGAACATGTCGCCTTTTAGTCGGCCAATACTCTACGCCATACAACATTGCGGGTCGAACCGCCGTCCTGTAGAACTTGCCTTTTAGCTTTTGTGGCACTCTCTTGTCACAGAGAATGCCAGAAGCTTGGCGCCACTTCATCCATCCGGCTTTGATTCGATGGTTCACATCTTCATCAATACCCCCATCCTCCTGCAACATTGACCCCAAATACCGAAAGGTGTCCTTCCGAGGTACCACCTGGCCATCAAGGCTAACCTCCTCCTCCTCACAGCTAGTAGTACTGAAACCGCACATCATGTACTCGGTTTTAGTTCTACTAAGCCTAAACCCTTTCGATTCCAAGGTTTGTCTCCATAACTCTAACTTCCTATTTACCCCCGTCCGACTATCGTCAACTAGCACCACATCATCCGCAAAGAGCATACACCATGGGATATCTCCTTGTATACCCCTTGTGACCTCATCCATCACCAATGCAAAAAGATAAGGGCTCAAAGCTGACCCCTGATGCAGTCCTATCTTAATCGGGAAGTCATCGGTGTCGACATCACTTGTTCGAACACCTGTCACAACATTATTGTACATGTCCTTGATGAGGGTAATGTACTTTGCTGGGACTTTGTGTTTCTCCAAGGCTCACCACATGACATTCCGCGGTATCTTATCATAGGCCTTCTCCAAGTCAATGAACACCATATGCAAGTCCTTCTTATGCTCCCTATATCTCTCCATAAGTTGTCGTACCAAGAAAATGGCTTCCATGGTTGACCTCCCAGGCATGAAACCAAACTGATTTTTGGTCACGCTTGTCATTCTTCTTAAGCGGTGCTCAATGACTCTCTCCCATAGCTTCATTGTATGGCTCATCAGCTTAATTCCACGGTCATTAGTACAACTCTGAACATCCCCCTTGTTCTTGAAGATTGGTACTAATATACTCCGTCTCCATTCTTCTGGCATCTTGTTTGCCCGAAAAATGAGGTTGAAAAGCTTGGTTAGCCATACTATCGCTATGTCCCCGAGACCTTTCCACACCTCAATGGGGATACAATCAGGGCCCATCGCCTTGCCTCCTTTCATCCTTTTTAAAGCCTCCTTCACCTCAGACTCCTGGATGCGCCGCACAAAACGCATGCTAGTCTCATCAAAGGAGTCATTCAGTTCAATGGTAGAACTCTCATTCTCCCCATTGAACAGCTTGTCGAAGTACTCCCGCCATCTATGCTTAATCTCTTCGTCCTTCACCAAGAGTTGGCCTGCTCCGTCCTTGATGCATTTGACTTGGCCAATATCCCTCGTCTTCCTCTCCCGGATCTTAGCCATCTTATAGATGTCCCTTTCACCTTCCTTCGTGCCTAACCGTTGGTAGAGGTCCTCATATGCCCGACCCCTTGCTTCACCAACAGCTCGCTTTGCGGCCTTCTTCGCCATCTTGTACTTCTCTATGTTGTCTGCACTCCTATCCAGGTATAGGCGTCTGAAGCAATCTTTCTTCTCTTTAAGCGCCTTCTGGACATCATCATTCCACCACCAGGTATCCTTATCTTCGCTTCTCCTTCCCCTGGACACTCCAAACTCCTCCGAGGCCACCTTACGAATGCAAGTCGCCATCTTCATCCACACATTGTCCGCATCCCCTCCTTCCTCCCAAGGGCCCTCCTTAAATACCCTCTCCTTGAACACCTGAGCTACCTCCCCCTTGAGTTTCCACCACTTCGTTCTAGCGACCTTGGCACGCTTATCCCGCTGGACACGAATCCGAAAGCGGAAGTCAGCAACCACCAGCTTATGCTAGGGTACAACACTCTCCCCAGGTATCACCTTACAGTCTAGGCACGCACGCCTATCTTCTCTTCTCGAGAGGATGAAATCAATCTGGCTAGAGTGTTGGCCACTACTAAAAGTCACCAGATGTGATTCTCTCTTTCTAAAGAGGGTGTTAGCTACAATCATGTTGTAGGCTAGAGCAAAGCTTAAGACATCTTCTCCTTCTTGATTCCTGATGCCATAGCCAAAGCCCCCATGCGCCCCTTCAAAACCTGTGTTAGATGTACCCACGTGGCCATTGAGGTCTCCTCCTATGAAGAGCTTCTCACCAATCGGTACACTCCTAACCATGTCTTCCAAGCCTTCCCAGAACTCCCTCTTGGTGTTCTCATTGTGGCCTACTTGCGGGGCATATGCGCTGATAACATTGAGAACCAAGTCCTCAGCTACCAGCTTGACCAGGATAATCCGGTCCCCACGTCTCCTGACGTCTACCACTCCATACTTGAGGCTCTTGTTGATCAAGATGCCTACGCCATTTCTGTTTGCAGCCGTCCCCGTGTACCACAGCTTGAAGCCGGTATCCTCCACCTCCTTCGCCTTCTGTCCTCTCCATTTGGTTTCTTGGACGCAAAGGATATCAACACCTCTCCTCACTGCTGCATCAACTAGCTCCCGAAGCTTCCCTGTCAGAGACCCTACGTTCCAGCTACCTAAGCGAATCCTCCTAGGCTCGGCTAGCTTCCTTACCCTTCGCACTCGTCGAGTCAAATGCGAAGACCCTTGCTCATTTTCCACTACATCCGGGCGCCGATGTAGCGCGCCACTAAGGATGCGACGACCCGATCCTCGCTCACTTGCCACCGTATCCGGATCAAGATACGGCGCGCCACTTGGGGGGTGACGGCCCGGCCCTTGCCCATTTTCCACCACACCCGGGTTCCGATGTGGCGCGTCGCTGAGAGGGTTACGCCCCAACGAAAATCTTTTGGGTTTCATCTCCATAAGAGTGGCTGAGTTTTTACGTTGGCTCGCCAAGCCTATCACAACCCTCCTCCTTTACCCGGGCTTGGGACCGGCTATGTTGAGACAACATAGGTGGAGTTATAGATTGTTCTCACAATACTAGACACAAATTTAAACGCCTCCACAAGGCAAGGTGCATGTTGCAGGAATCAAAGAAGGAAAAAGGGCCATGAGAAGATCACCCCTGGACCGCGCCACCACTCGCGGAAGAGTCGCGCTTGTCAGCTCCACCCCCTGGAGCTGCGGAGCCGCCAACACTTTGCTTGGGCGCGGCGTTGAAGACGCGGAACTTCGACAGCAAGGCCTTCGCTCGACCCTTGACGGCTTCGGCAGCAGCGGCGGAGCGCTTGGCATCCACGGGCTCTAGCAGGTTGTCAAGGTTGGCGTCGGGGTTGCGGAGGTAGATGTGGCTGAGGATCCGCGTCAACGCTGCGGAGGAAAGGATGCGAGCCTTGACATCAGCCATGGGGCCGATGGCAATCACAACTTCCTCAAGCGCCTCGACGAGGAAGGGAACCAGCTTAGTGGGGCCTTCCTTGGCTCCGGTGAGCGGTTTCTCCAGGCCCCCGTCATAGAGCGTTTTCAACGCTATGCGAGCCCTCTCCTCATAGCGTGTGAAGGCCGCGCGGTCCTCGGCCAAGACCTTCGCCTCGGCATCCAGTTCGACCCTCTCCGTCTTTAGCACCTGCTACAGCGTCTTCAGCCGGTCGCGGTCGGCTGAGAGTTCGGCGTCGTGGTCCTTGACAGCAGCCTCCCAAGCTAACTCTAGAGGTGCCCGTTCGTAGATGAAGGTTCGAGTACCTACTGGTTGACTGTCGCAGGATCCCACGGACTTCGGCCAAGCTAACTCCCGAGCCATCGTGGTCCTTGGCAAGGTTCGAGTACCTACTGGTTGACTTCCGCGGGATCCCACGGACTTTGGCCAAGCTTGAAGCCCGAAAGCCTCTTGCGGGGAAAAGCCTTGGGAGGCCCGTTCATAGAGGAAGGCGCATCTGAAGGTCTAGAGTTGGCTTCGGCCGACACGGGGGCTGGGGAAGACCCTTGGGAGGTCAGCCCGGACCTGTCCTTCCTCGGGACTAGGGGCGCGTCCTCCCCTTCTCCCCTGGCGCCGGCCTCGTCGTTGTCAGGAATGGAGCGGAGGGTGCTGACCCTGCTCCGGGGGGAAGTCTCCCCCGTCCCCTCGAAGGTCGCCTCAGAGTCACGCTCCTCATCCTTGTCGTCATCTCCCTCCTCTTCTCTGCTGGATTCACCAGAGGACAGGTTCACCGTCACCGTCGCCGCCTGGCCCTCGGGGTCCTCCACTGGCACTAGATCGACCCCGTCGAAGGTGGGCATGGTGTCCACCACTAGCTTCCAGTCATCACGAAGGAACAAAGGGACCGGAGCATCCACCGGGCCTGCCACTTCCTCTCCAACCAAGAAGCGGAGGGTCGCGGTCAGATCCTCGTCGTTCAGGGCGTCCAAGCTTAGGCGGAGAACGACGTCCGCATCCTCGAGCCTCCGTAGCGGGCGCGAGTGTGCCTGAAAAGGGGCCACCCGGTGCGACAGGAACTCCCTCAGGAGGGAGGCCCCGGTCAGCTTCGCCGCCCTCAGACTACACGGCCTCAGGTCAGCGTTCATCTTTTCCAGCAATAGCTTCGCCCGTCGATCATCAAGCTTCGCGCGAGACCACGCCTCAACAGCCTCAGGCTGCTTTGTGGGCAGCTCCAGCAGGGGGTTGTGGCACCTGGCGTCCACCATGACCCACTTGCTCCGGAAGCCCTCAGCCCTCTTCCCGGCCTTCGAGATGGCGTTGGACATGGAGTACGCAACAAAGCTCGCACACACTCAGATATTGCCGCCGGATACCCGGAGGGAGAAGAAGTGGCGCAGCAAGGCCACGGAGGGCACCACTCTGACATGCGCCTCGCAATAGTAGGCAAAGATCGACAGGAGAAGGATGGAGTTGGGATGGATATGCAGAGCATGCAACTGATACTGGCGAAGTACGGCAAGGAAGAACTCGGAGAAAGGAGGGACCAAACCAGTGATAACGGGGCTCATGAAGAAGGGGTAGAAGGTGCTCCCCTTGTCCTCCGACTGGGCAGAGCCAAGCCGGAGTGCAGTCTCCCCCATCTCATTGACCTGCGACGCTGCCATCTGGCGCGTGAGGGCTAGATTCTTCTCCGTCACGTTGGGAGAGACCAGGGCCGGCGAGTACCAGGCCGATGCAGCCCCAGCCAGGGTCTTGCGGGGAGCCATCGTTCGCCAGAGGAGAAAGAATGCGGCAAATCTGGAGATTTTGGAGGCAGGAGGGCGAAGAGCAAGAAAGGGGATCTAGAGCAAGCAGGACGAGAGTAATGAAGGTAAGGCTAACCCCAGGCCAGCCTTTTGTCAGTCGAGCTTTTGCCGAGGCAGCGTGGGGAAGCGGAGACGCCCACGTCCAATCAACCGCCATGCAGCGCCCAAGGCCGCATGCTGATGGGGCCCGCGGCGCTCCGCACTTGCCCCTTCGCTTCTCCGCTAAGCCAAGTCTGAGCACGCCTTGGCCCCGGGGGCTACTGTTGGCGTTCTGGGAACGGGGGTCCCCAGACTTGCCTGCATGCGACCTACGGCGTGGCTAGAGTGGTGGCCCAGTACGACCCGTCTTCATGAGCTCAAGGCTCAAGACCCTCGCCAGGGGCCAAGCCTCGCGGGGCGGACGATGCACGACTTCCTCGGGAATGGCCTCGCCAGGCAGGCTCGCGAGGAGGCGGAGAGATCAAGGCAGGACACCTCGCGTGGTGCTCGTGACGCAAGCCATGACGATCGAGACCAGGCGGGCGCCGGCCTGCGCAATGTCCTTGTTTCCTCTTTGGTGCAAAGGGGGCAAGCACAGGCGTGGAGTACCAAGGCATCAGGCAAAGGTTGCCATTTCAGTGCAATGAGACCAAGACCAATAGAGCGGCAGGATGGAGGTCACCGTGGAGCCCAAGACGGCATCATCGCCAATGCCTTTGGCAGCCGAAGACCAACTTTAGTCAGGATAACCTGTACTAGATGTTCCCCTTCAAAATGGCCATTGTTGGCGCCCTTCCCGCTCGATATTTGGGAAGAGGACCAGGGCCTCTATAAATAGTACTAGCCACCACAGTAGGGGGGCATCTGATCAGCATCCGACAGGTGATCGAACTCACCCAAGTAGTTCATCGCACCAGCTCAAGAACACCTCTCGCGAGGCTGTTCTTCCCTTGTACTGTTCATCATCAGTCCCTGAGGCAATCCACCACACCACACACTGGAGTAGGGTATTACACCACAACGGTGGCCCGAACCAGTATAAACTCGTGTCCCTTGTGTTGTTCACCATTTTAGCTTAGATTCTCACGAGGCGATCGGACGTGGATCGGTAGGGGGAAGATCTTCGTGCGCACCCCAGAGTTCGAACCTTAAGGGTCTACCGGAACCCAACATTCGACATCGCACTTCGAATTAACACGATGCTGGTATAACTAGCTTCATGGCGGGGTCGTGGGAATTATAGCAGTAGCGCGGCTTATAGGACACGCGCTACTTCTACTTTTATTTCAGCAATGTGTTCTGCTGGAGCGCGCTACTGCTACGTTGTAGCAGCGCCTTATTTTAAAACGCGTTGTCGGTAAGATCCTGTGTATAGGCTTTTCCCTAGTAGTGTGAGGACACCGCAAGATTGAACCCTTTACAAAGCACCTCTCTGATATGTCTCCAAGGTATCTATAATTTTTTTATTGTTCCATGCTGTTAAAGTATCATTTTTTGTGTTTATACTCATTTAGTAGCAACTTAATATCATTTTTTGGGACTAACCTATTGACATAGTGCCCAATGCTAGTTGTTATTTTTTGCTTGTTTTTTACTTTGTAGAATATCAATACCAAACAAAGTCCAAATGCCACGATCCTTTTTGGAGATTTTTTCTGGACAGAAGACACCCAGGGGGTCAACGAAGTGCACTAGAGGAGGACCATGGGGCCCACTAGGCACAAGGGCGCGCTAGGGCCCCCATGCACGCCTTGGTGGGTACTGGGGCCCATACGAGGCTTCTCCATCGACTATTAGCTCTATAAATACTCTAAACTCACAAAAACCCTAGGGTAGTCAAGAAACACAATTCCAGCCACCGCAAGATCCAGAACCATGATATCCAATCTAGAGGCCTTCTCCGGCATTCTACCGGAGGGGTAAACGATCACGGAGGGGTTCTTCATCATCACCTCCGCCCCTCTAATGATGCAGGAGTAGTTTACCACAGACCTACGGGTTTGTAGGCAGTAGTTAGATGGCTTCTTCTCTCTTTTTGATCTTCAATGCAATGTTCTCCTCGAGGTGGGTGGAGATCTATTTGATGTAATGACTTTTGCAGTGTGTTTGTTGGGACCCGATGAATTGTGAGTTTATGATCAGACCTATCTATGACTATTATTTGAGTCTTTGTTGAACTCTCTTATGCATGACTTTTATAGCCTCATATTTCTTCTGTGAAACTTTGGTTTGGTTTGCCAACTAGGTTGATTTTTCTTGCCATGGGAATAGGTGCTTTGTGATGGTTTCTATCTTGCGGTGCTCGATCTTTGTGACCGGAAGAGACATGACACACATGTATCATTGGCATTAAGGGTAAAAAGATGGGGTCTAATCCTACATCAATAGATCTTGTTTACATCATGTCATCGTTCTTATTGCATTACTTCGTTTTTTCCATGAACTTAATACACTAAATGAATGCTGGATAGCGGTCGATGTGTGGAATAATAGTAGTAAATGTAAGCAGGAGTCGGTCTACTAATCTTGGATGTGATGCCTATATATATGATCATTGCCTTGGATATCATCATAATTATTTTATCTTCCATCAATTGCCCAACAGTAATTTGTTTACCCACCTATGTTATTTTCTCGAGAGAAGCCTCTAGTGAAATCTACGGCCCCAGGGTCTATTTCCTATCATATTATTTTAAGATCTATTATTTCAAAAATTCAAAAATACCTTGCTGCACTTTTGCTTTATTTATTTTTATATTGTAATTTTGCTTGATCTATATATCCAATCTCATACAATTTAATCTATCTCATATCGAGGAGGGATTGACAATCTATTTATCCACCTATGTTATCAATCTCATATGCTTGGTCTGAATATTCTTATGTGGAGGAATTAGCTGATAGCTTCATCAATGGTGCTCCTACTGCTCAACATGATTTTGTCAGAGCTGGAGGCTCTGTATCTGCTATGTTCATCTCTACTGATGCTGAACTGCTTTCGTGGATGGGTGGCATGCTCAAGAGGATCTATACTCGGTCCATATTACCACCTCAGTCTCCCAGGACAACCTGCTTCCCACTCAATCCCTTCACTACTATTCAGTTTCAGCTTGACTGTGTGTGCAAGGCTCTGCTCGCCCAAGTGATGCCTGAATCAGATGTATTTGGTCGCATCTTCAGTTCAACTTTAAGCATGGGCAAGGTGATGGTTCTGTTTGCCTTGTTGGAAGGTTTAAACTTTGTGGTGCGAGTTCTGGAGGAGCCACCGTCTGTTGCTCCGACAGTACTGGATGTGCCCGACAGTGTGGATCGTGTTGTGGACCCGATTGGTCATATGATGCTCAAGGATCCGGCTCATGTGGACACTGTTCTTCTCCGTCGCAGTGCTTGTTCAAACAAATATGATGGATTCAGGGTCCCTCATGTTACTGACAAGAGAGATACAACTTCCAAGGTCAAGCCTGGGAAGGACCCATCTCTTCCTGGCCTCACCATTAGCAGCACACCTAGCATTGGGAGACATGACAAGGTATCTGATGCTATCCCACCTCATACTTCTATCCATGCTATTCAGTCCATTGGAGCTAATATGTGTGGTGTACATCCGAGTCAGTTAAGCGCACAGAAGTTGCTTTCTATTCAAGGTGAGCAGAAGAGCGAGGCCACGAATCCCGATGCAGCTTAGAGCGTGGAAAGTTCTGTGCTAGAATGTCCGAGGGATCAATCCGGACAAAAAACAGCTGGCGTTGCGTAATGCTATCAGTAGTGGTAGTTGTTTGGTTATCTGTTTACAAGAAACTAAGCATGCTACCTTTGATGTTGCTTTTGTTAAACTTTTCTGTCCTAAAAAATTCAATAAGTATGAGGTGGTGCCCTCTCAGGGGGGCTCTGGTGGTTTAATTGTGTTGTGGGACAGCTCTGTGTTCTCTGGCAATGTGTTTTGCTCTGAATCTTTTGCTTTGGGCATTCCGTTTACTTCTATGCGAACAACCAGGTCTTGGAAACTTATTAATGTGTATGGGCCATGCGCGGGGCCAGGCAGAGTTACTTTCACCTCATGGTTGTTTGAGTTGGATATACCCAATGATGAGGACTAGTTAATTTGTGGTGATTTCAACTACATTAGAGCACCTGATAATCGTAACAAACCGGGGGTGATGCTAATGACATGCTTAATTTTAATGATTTCATTCAATCAAAAGCGCTCGATGAGCTACCTATTAAGGGTAGGCAGTTCACGTGGAGTAACATGCAGAGTGAACCTCTGCTTGAACAAATTGATTGGTTCTTCACCTCCTCGAATTGGACATCCAATTATCCTAACACCATAGTGGGGCCCCTTCACAAGCCAGTGTCTGATCACACACCCTGTATGATCTTGATAGAAACCTCTGTTCCTAAAAGTAAGGTGTTTAGGTTTGAAAACTTCTGGATCTCACACCCAGGATTCTTTGATCTAGTCAAGTCACCTGGGAGAAATATTGCTATGCACCCAATTCGGCAAAATTGTTGTGCAAGAAGTTTAAGAACTTGAGATATGCTCTTAAATGTTGGAGTAAGCAGATCTCTCGGTTGAACCTGTGTATCGATAACTCCAACTGGGCTCTTCTGGAACTTGATAATATCGAGGATAAAAGACCTCTCACAATACCTGAAGCCAACTTTAGGTTGATTCTCAAATATCATCTAGTAACCCTGCTCGGCTACAAACAAGAATATAGGGAAAAGAGGTACACTGTCCGCTGGTTTAGTTGTGGAGATGATAACACCAATTTTTTCACTCCGCAACGTTTGAAAGATATCGAAAAACTCCATAGCTTCTCTCAAACTCCAGGATGGTATGGTGGTGACTGACCATATGGGTAAAGCAAAAGAACTCTTTTGCACTTACAAGGAGAGATTGGGTATAAAAGGGGAGTATGAAATGAAGTTTGATCTGTCAAGAATCATTAAAAAGGTGGAGGGCCTGGAGGAGCTAACCAAACCCTTCACGCACGAAGATATTGACAGGGTAGTTCGTGATATGCCATCTGATAGAGCCCCAGGTCCCAATGGATTCAATGGTTGCTTTCTGAAATCATGCTCGCACATTATCAAAGAAGATTTCTACAGGTTGTGCAACGACTTCTATGAAGGTGTCATTGATCTTCAGAGCCTGAACTCAGGCTTCATTACACTCATCCCAAAAACCCAGTCACCAGAAACTGCTAATGATTTCAGCCCATCATGTTACTTAACTGTTGCTTGAAGCTCATAACTAAATGGCTTGCTAATCGCTTGCAGAAAATTGTGCTCAAGATCATTCATCGAAACCAGTATGGATTCCTCAAAGGGAGATCGATCGAGGACTGCTTGGCCTGGGCCTTTGAGTACATCCACCAATGCCAAGCATCGGGAAGAGCTTGTTGTATTCTGAAACTTGACTTCGTGAAGGCATTCGATACCATTCAACATGAACCGATGATTGAGATCATGCGTCACATGGGTTTTGATGAGAAGTGGTTGGGATGGATCAAATGTATTTTTTCCTCTGGAAGCTCTGCGATGCTGCTTAATGGCGCCCAGGAAAACAGTTTGAGTGCCTTTGTGGGGTTCGACAGGGAGATCAACTGTCGCCTTTGATCTTTGTTCTTGCAGCGGATCTATTACAGTCGGCGATTAATGATGTTAGTCGGACAGGTCTACTCCGGTTGCCCCGGCCCACTTCTGACAGTAACTATCCAATAATTCAATATGTGACGATACGATCGCTGTCCTCCCTGCTTGTACCTCGCAAGCGCGAGTGTTGAGAGATATTCTGGTCGACTACGTGACATCGGTGGGCCTTAAGATCAACTTTCACAAGTCAACTTGGTTACCCATTAACCTTGATCATGTGCAGGCGGTGGAAATTGGAGCCATCTTTGGTTACTCTATTGGCAACATGTCGTTTACGTACTTGGGCCTTCCCATGGGCACCACGCGCCCGAGTGTGACCGACCTGATGCCGCTGGTGACCTCGGTTCAGAGGAGAGTCCCGGTAGCAGGCTTGCTGTTGGTTTACGGCTCCAAGCTCACACTGCTCAACTCGGTGGTCACCTCCTTATCCATTTACGCCATGTGCTCCATCAAGATAAACCCTAAGATCATCGAGCACCTTGATAAGCTGCGCAGGTCCTACCTTTGGGTGAGAAAATCGGATGATGGGTAGAAGGGAAGCTCGCCGGCGGCATGGGGGATGGTATGCAAACCTAAGAGCAAAGGCGGTCTGGGGATCATCGATCTTAAGACCCAAAACCAAGGGCTACTACTGAAGCAGCTTCACAAATTCTATAACAAGTGTGATTTTCCTTGGGTCGGCTTGGTCTGGGATACTTACTATGTGGGAAAAATACCTCATGCCTCGGATTCATGTGGATCGTTCTGGTGCAGAGACCTCATGCAACTATCAGACATATATAGAGGGTCACAAAATCGGAGGTGGTGGCAGGTGACACGATCCTATTTTGGAAAGATAAATGGAAGAGTGAGGTTTTCCAAGACAAGTATCCGAGAGCTTTCTCTTTTGCCAGGGAACCAGATATCTCAGTGAGGCATCTTTTGTCTTCTGATCGATTGGGTGATCTGTTTCACCTGCCTCTATCTATGAAGGCTAGGAGTGAGGTTGTTGGGCTGCGTCAGAGACCTTGGACACTTCGCTCGCTGATGGCAAGGATGTGTGGTCTTGTGTCTAGGGAGATGCGTTTCGATCCTCGCTATACTATGCTCACTGTTTCAGCCAGGTGCAGGTTGATGAGACATTCAGTTGGATCTGGAAAACCAAATGTACAATGCAGTGGGAAGTGTTCTTGTGGTTGCTAATGGCTGATAGATTGACCACTAGAAATATGCTCAGGAGAAGGCATTACAAAGTCCAGAACGATGACTACACCTGCCTTCTCTGCCACCACCCGCCTGAGGAAGACATAGTGCACCTATTCTTTACCTGCCCCTTCAGTCAAACATGCTGGGATGCTTTGGAGATACAATGGCCAAATGACACTAGTTGGATGAGAATGCTACATGAGGGCAAGGCCAGATGGGCTCGGCTGATGTTCTTGGAAGTTTTTGTAGTGGCAGCCTGGGGGATGTGGAAGGAGAGGAATGATAAACACTTCAGAGGAATCCAGCCTTCATTTGACTCTTGGAGGAACAGATTCAAGCTGGACTTTGCCATGATGGTTCATAGATCAAAGCAAGAGCAGGGTACTTACATTTTATCCATAGCTAGCTCGCTTTGATTTTATTTTATTCTGTGCTAGTTTCTTTACCAAACCCCCTCCCATCGTTATGTAACATGTAAAGTTCTGGACACTCTAACCCCCTCCCCATGTTGATTTATTAATACAAAAGGCAGTGAGAGAATCTCACTGTCATTAGTTCTCAAAAAGTGATTGACAACCCCTCTTACACGTTGGGTTGCAAGTTTTCATGATTTCTGTGTAGGTGCTGTTTACATGGTGTTATTTGGTTCTCCTACTGGATTGATAACCTAGGTTTCATAACTAAGGGAAATACTTAGTGGTGTTGTGCTTCATCATCCTCTCCTCTTTGGGGAATTACCAACGCAGATACAAGCAATCAGGAAGAATTTCTGGCACCGTTGTCGGGGAGACATCATCAACATCTATCAGGTTCCTACGCACAAACTCTCATCTCCTTGCAATTACTTTATTTTCCATTTTCATCTCGTTTTAATCTCCCCTACTTCTAATTTTTTTTACAAAAATGCAAAAATATTTTCCGTTTGCCTTTTTGCTTGTTTGCTATCTTTGCTTCTGTTGCCATGTGTCTTCTATTTGCTTGCATCTTCGCTTGCTAAAAATCTATTGACATGGATCCTCACGCACTTGCTAATATTTTGAAAATATAAAATTATGATGAACCAATTGCTAGTGAATTGAGTTCAGTAGATTATCTTTATGAAGTTTTGCCTGAGATTCGTGAATTTGAAAATTGTGATGAAGTGTTAAAAGAAGAAATTTATAAAGTGGTTCACGATAGCTCCCTGAATAAAAAGCATGATTGCAATCATGTTATTATAAATTCTATTAATGTCAATTGTGTTAATAATATGCAAAATCCCAAGCTTGGGGATGCTAATTTTGTTATGTCCACTACTTATTGTAATGAATAGGATTGGGGCGGTTCTTCTTATGATCTTGAAAATTTATTTAATCCTCATGATGAATATGATATTGATAATAGTGTTTGCAATAATGTCGGATTTCGGGTTCCGCAAACCCTTGAGAGGTTCGAACTCTGGGGTGTGTGCGAAGATCTCACTCTCCCCGGCCTTCCTACCCGCCGATCTCACAGCCTAGCGCGTCGAGCTCGAAGGAAATGGGACACAACAGTTTACCCAGGCTTAGGCCCCCTTGCGGTGTAAAACCCTACTCCTGCTTTGTGGTGGATTTGGCAGGAGGGGCTGAGGATGAACTAGTACAGTGGAGAACAACCTCAGGAGGTGTGTTCTTGAGCTCAAGTGAGCTGGTGAGGGTGGAGTGGATGTGGTTCATCCCCCTTGCCCATGGTGGTGGCTAGGTCCTATTTATAGTGGCCTTGGACCTCTTCCCGAATGAAGGCGGGAAGGGATCCCACAACGGCCAAATCTGAAGGGAGACAGCTAGTACATCTTATCCTGACTAAAGTGGTCTTCTCCTGCAAAAGCCTTCTGGTCGTGACGCTGCAGTGGGGTCAGCGATGACCTCTGTCCTGCCGTCCTGGCGGTCTGGGTCTTCTTGCACGGGAATGCAAACCTTTGGTTGATCCCTCGGAACTCCGCGCCTGCTGCTTGCCTCCTTCGCACCAAACATGAAACTGGTACACTACACCCAATGGCGCTCGCCTAGCCTCGATCGTCATAGCTCACGCCACCCGAACCTCATGAGGCATTGAAATCTCCGCTCCTTGAGAGCCAGCCAGAGGAGGTTCATCCCTTTGCAGGTCTTGGTGTCGTCCGCCTCGCGAGTCTTGACCCCTCGCGAGGGTGTTGGGTTATCAATGTCAAAAGTGCACCGTACCAGCACTACAAAAGAAGACACATCCATGAAATTTTGCGCCGAACGAATTTTTTTTGTCATACTTATGACACTTCTATGAAGATAATTGTGATAAAACCCGGTATCATCATAGATGTGGTGGGCTCCTACTTCTATGACAAAAAATCATGACAGAAAATGGGCATTTCGTCCTGGGCGGGACGGAGACGCAGTGGCATGACATTCTTTGGGTCGTCCATGACGGAAAAAATTGTGGTAGAAGCGAGGGCGAGGAGAATATCAGGGTGTTCCCAGTTACGGTGGGTGGTTGGGCCGAGCGATGCATGGAGGTTTGCGCATTTCTCTCATACGCGCACGAGCGTAGGTGCGAGGCGTTGGGCTCTAACTGAATCCAAGAGAGGCATTCACCTACTGAACCTGAGCGATTGCACTACAGGCTATGCGTTACTGAACCTGAGCGATCGATCGATGGCTGTTAACTGAACCCGATCGAGCGATTTCTTCGCTACTGCCGCTAACTGAAGCCGATCGATGTTGCCTCTAGATGAACAGTGAGTGTTGTTGGGGGGTTGGATGTACAGTTCCCGGTGGGAGTTGGATGAACAGGGCCCCATGGTGTTGCCGCTGGATGAATAGGACCCCGATCGATCGAGCCGGTTGGGCGTGGATGAATAGGACCCCGTGGAGGGCTGGATAACAGGACCCCGTGGAGGGAAGGTTGAACAGGACCCTGTGGAGGGTTGGTTGAACAGTAGCCGGTGGAGGGCTGGATGAACAATAGCCCATGGAGGGGTGGTTGAACAGGACCCCGTAGAGAGGGCTGGTTGAACAGTAGCCGATGGACGAGCGCGCGGTGGAGGCTGGATGAACAGGAGCTCGTGGATGAACAGTCGCAGGTGGAGGCTGGAGGAGGTCGACGGTGGATGGACAATAGCCCGTGGAGGATGGAGGAGGTCGACGGTGGAGATGAACAGTATCCCATGGAGTCCCGTTTTGCGGTACGCCGCACCCCTCCCGATGAAAAAGACCCCCGTTTCGACCATAGCACTCCAACACAAGTTTGTTTCCTCCGTTTTGCGGTACGCCACACCCCTCCCGATCAAAAGGACCCCATTTCGACCGTAGGAGGTTCAACAGAAGTCCGTTTCCTCCATTTTGCAGTACGCCAGACCCCTCCCGATGAACAGGATCCCGTTTCGACCGTGGCCGGTCGAACACAAGGCCGTTTCCTCCATTTTGCGGTACGCCAGGCCTCATTTCCATCGGCTGTTCCGTCCAAGCTGGTTGGGTCCCACACGTTCTGTTGCCTCCCGATGAACACGACGCATTCTGTTGCCTCCCCATGAACACGACAATGATGCAGTTTCTCTATTCCGACCCAGCCATGTACACGATCCCTAGCCGTACGTATGCGCAAGTAGGCGTTCGAGACCCCGCCGGTATGTACGTACGTGGCCGTATTTACTTTCTTGCACCCTGGCCGCTTTACGTACGTGTACATGCTACATGCGCGCCTCTACTACGACAGGTGCACGCCTCTACATTGACCAGTATGTACGTACACGTTCACGACCAGAATGACAACGCTATGTATGCTTCGAACAGGTGGGTCCCGACTGTCAGGCACTTCCTTGCATGCGAAGATGTAGCTGGTGGGCCCCAGCAGTCAGGGGGGCGAATCATTTTTCTACCCGTAATATGGACGCACTTCCTTGCGTGCGAAGATGTAGCTGGTGGGTCCCAGCAGACAGGGGGAATGTTTTTTTCATGAAATACGGTGGCCCATCCGGTGAGTCCCAGCTGTAAGGTGCAGGAATCATTATTTTCCGCGTAATAAGGAGGCACTTCCTTGCTACGGCCGTGGACCCAGCTGTCAGCCTCTCCACGTACAACGCTCTTCCGATGGAAGTCCTTCCTTGAGCACGTTGACCACACCGCGCCGAGGGCACCAGGGCGGTGGACGACGGCGAGGCCTAGGAAGGGGACGCGGAGCCGGGGAAGATGCGGCAGTGGATGCCCATGCAGAGAGCAGTACGAGGGTTCACTGGTTCGGCTTTGGTGTGAGGCTGCCTTCACCGTAGAATAACAGGGGGTGTGGGTGAGTGGAGAGATGGCCTGGCCAATGGTGGGAGTAGTAGGGGGAGGTTAGGCCTCTACGGCAGCACATCCGACCATGGGAGGCGGTAGCAGGCGGCCCGACTGGCACTACTTCGGGCGGCTGGAGCAAGAAGACCAGAGGTTCAAGAAGCACTACGGCCGTTGGATGGACATCGTATGGTCACTGCAGCTAGAATCGTTTATATTGACTAAGTTGACAAAGCCCTTGGTACGCGTCAACTTAGTAGGCCCACAGGTCAGCCTCCGAAACGGTGCGCCCCAGATGTTAGGGGGAGCTATCATTTTTTGGCGGCCGAAGCTAGAATATCCGAGATTGAACAAGAAGCACGACAGCTGTTGGATAGACATCCAACGGCCACTGCTGCTAGAAGCGTGTGTTGACTATAAGTTGACAAAGACTTGTGAGGGAGTCCTAGATTAGGGGGTATCTGGACAGCCAAACTGTATGCATCATCCGGACTATTGAAGCGTGAAGATACAAGACTCAAGACTCCGTCCTGTGTCCGGATGGGACTCTCCTTTGCGTGGAAGGCAAGCTTGATGATCTGGATATTATGTTTCCTTCCTTGTAACCGACTCCATGTAAACCCTAGCCCTCTCCGGTTTCTATATAAACCGGAGAGGATGGTCCTTAGAAGGCCGATCACAATTACAATCATACCATCATAGGCTAGCTCTTAGGGTTTAGCCTCTACGATCTCGTGGTAGATCTACTCTGGTACTACTCATATCTTCAGTATTAATCAAGCAGGAAGTAGGGTTTTACCTCCATCGAGAGGGCCCGAACCTGGGTAAACATCATGTCCCTTGCTTCCTATTACCATCAGCCTAGACGCACAGATCGGGACCCCCTACCCGAGATCCGCCGGTTTTGACACCGACATTGGTGCTTTCATTGAGAGTTCCTCTGTGTCGTTCCTGCAAGGCTTGATGTCGCCTTCAATCGTCAACAGCACGGTCCAGGGGGAGACTTTTCTCCCCGAAAAGATCTTCATGTTCGGCGGCTTCGCACTGCGGGCTAATTCACTTGGCCATCTGGAGTAGATCGACAGCTACGCCCCTGGCCACCAGGTCAGGTTTGGAAACTTGAACTACACAGCGGATATTCACGGAGACTTGATCTTCGACGGATTTGGGCCTGCGCTAAGAGCACCGAACAGTCACGATGAGCATGGTTTAGACCTGCTGTCGGACAAAGCTTGGGATATTACCCCCGCGGTAGCCTCGGATCTAAATCCGGAGCACGTTGTGTTGCCTAAGGACGGAGGGGTGGACCCGCCCCGCAAGCCGCACACTCATCGGCGGAGGAGCCGAACATAGGTCCCACCTCTGTGGAGGCCTGTAACCCCGGGCCCCGGACTCGTATCCAGTTGTTGGTTCTGGTCCGCATACCCTCGAGCCAGCCGAGCCAGGTTGGGCTCCGGTAATGGAGTTTACCGCTGCGGACATCTTCCAGCACTCGCCCTTTGGTGACATGCTGAACTCATTAAAGTCTCTCTCTTTGTCAGGAGGCTCTGGGCCGAACTATGTCTGGCTTGAGTAGGAAGCAGGCGACGAAGGAATTCGCTTCCCACCCACCACCCACTTCATTGCCACGGTTGACGATTTAACCGACCTGCTTGACTTCGACTCCGAAGATATCAACGGTGTGGACGACGATGCAGGAGAAGTAAAGGAGCCACCGCTCGCAGGGCGGTGGACAGCCACCTCGTCACACGATATATACATGATGGATACGCCCAAGGAGTACGACGGTGGCAATCCGGAAGATAAACCCCCGAGCAAAAGCCAAAACGGCGGCACAGATGCCGCTCAAAGTCCAGCAACAGTAAAAATAGCGACAAGAGCGCAAGAAGCATCGACATACCAGCAAACTCCGAAGGCAATAGCGACCACATGGACCCAACGATGGTACAGGATGAGCCATGTCATGCTGAACCGAGTTCGGAGCAGACGCCCGATCATAATGATCCAGAGGGACGAGTCCATCAAACCGCCCCAGGACAAGAACACAATCCGGACGATGATGCATTCATCATTCCGGAAGAATCCGTGGAACGTGATAACCTCCGCAGAAAGCTTATGGCCACAGCAAGAAGTCTAAAGAAGCAGAAGCAACGGCTCAAAGCCGCACAGGAAACGCTCAATCATAGATGGAATAAAGTGCTAGACACCGAAAAAAGATGTGGCGATGATCGGCATACAAAGAGCTACCCCAAACGCAATCTACTGCCAGAATTCGACGATGAGGCCATTCCACCAAAGAATAATACGACCAGGAGACCAGACGTACCGCTTCACAACCGCAACAGAATGGCTACTGACACCATGCACGATCTACGAGAGCATCTTGATAAGCAAGCCGGTGCGGCCAGGTCCATCTACGGATCTAAAGGACACATCCCGGCGAGGGATTATGGTCACCAGAACAATCATACAAACCAAATACCAGTTTGGAATAAGCTACGAACACAGCAACAACCAACTTCATGCCAGAGCGTGTCCAGATACAGAGGGGCTGCTCACCCCCTGTGCTTCACCGAACAAGTACTAGACCATGAATTCCCACAAGGTTTCAAACCTGTGAACATAGAGGCATACGACGAAACGACAGACCCAGGGGTCTGGATCGAGGATTTTATCCTGCATATTCACATGCCTCGTGGGGATGACCTCCACGCCATCAAATACCTTCCCCTCAAGTTGAAGGGACCGGCTCGACACTGGTTGAAAATCCTCCCCGAAAATTCAATTGGGAGTTGGGAGGAACTCGAGGACGCTTTCAGGGCCAATTTTCAAGGGACTTATGTCCGGCCTCCGGATGTAGACGATCTAAGTCACATAATCCAACAACCCGGAGAGTCCGCCCGCAAGCTTTGGAACAGATTCATCACTAAGAAGAATCAAATTGTCGATTGTCCGGACGCCGAAGACTTAGCAGCATTCAAACACAGCATCCGTGACGAGTGGCTCGCCCGACACCTTGGCCAAGAAAAGCCAAGGACAATGGCAGCCTTAACAAGCCTTATGACCTGCTTTTGCGCGGGTGAAGATAGCTGGCTAGCCCGTAAAGGCACCAGCGACCCCAGCACATCCGAAATAAGCGATGGTAACGGGAATCCACGATGTAATAAAAACAAATGCCAAAACAAGGAAGAGAGCCTGGACAACACAATGGTCAATGCCGGATTCATGGGCTCTCGACCTGATAAGCAAAAGAAGCCATTTAAAGGCAGTAAAGAGGGACCGTCCCGTCTGAACAGAGTCCTGGACAGATTGTGCCAAATTCATGGCACCCCGGAGAAACCTGCGAACCACACGCATAGAGAGTGCTGGGTCTTTAAGCAGGCCGGCAAATTAAATGCCGAACACAAGGGGAGGGAAACACCAAGTGAAGACGAGGATGAACCTCGTCAGCCGAACACTCGGGGACAGAAAAAATTCTCGCCAGAGGTTAAAACAGTAAACATGATCCACGCGACTCACTCATCCATGATAAGGCACGAACGCGCGCATAGAGACACGCCCTGGATGTCATATCCGATCACCTTCGATCGCATGGACGGCCGAACTAGTATTCGGCGCGGAGGATCAAAGTCCATGGTGCTGGACCCAATAATCGACGGATACCGTCTCACCCGTGTCCTCATGGACGGCGGCAGTAGTCTCAACTTAATATACGAGGACACTATCCGCAGGATGAGGATAAACCCATCCAGAATTAGCCAAAGCAACACCACCTTTGAAGGGGCGATACCAGGCGTTGAAGCTTACGGCAGGGGCTCCCTCGTACTAGAGGTAACATTTGGCTCCCCAGGCAACTCCAGAAGCGAAGAACTACTCTTCACCATCGCACCCTTCCAAAGCGACTATCATGCATTGCTTGGAAGAATGGACTTCGCCCGCTTCAACGCATTGCCGCACTATGGCTACCTTACACTCAAGATGCCAGGTCCACGTGGCGTCATCACCGTTAGCGGAATCACAGAGAGCTCTTCACGCGCAGAGGAACACGCGACGGCCCTGGCGGCCGGACTATAAGATGCCTCCAATATCAGAAAACATGACCGATCATTAAGACCACAGACACGGTTAGATGAGTCCGGTAGCCCGGATAAAATTAAACCAGGGCACTGTATATGTAATACCATAGCGGACACCGGGGGCTATAAATATTTAATATAGCCCTACACTTGGCTTAACCTTATTGGCAGGACAACATCTTACACTTTTACTATTCGTCGCATACTTACGTTGTACTCTCCTATGAGTTTTCCTTTTTCACAAACAACATTCACGGGATATCCTTCCATGATACGGCACAATGGAGACAAAGGCGCAAACGTGCAGCAGGGCCCCGTTCAACAGGTTTCTTTTTAGATTAAGCCCCTGTGTAAACCTTTTCTATTGCCTCTTCTTGTTTAACCATTTCATGGGTTCCATACCCACAGAGGATACTGTCGTTCTTGGGATTTCGCCACGACAGATTACCGCACGTACCTGGAAACACAGGGTTCATAATGAATGGGCATTCTTGAGCCCATCTTATGTTATAAAGCCTGAATACCTTCGGGAGTGTTCGGCGTCACGAGTTCGGCCTTATATGCATCAGCTCCGAATCATGTCTTTGGTCAAATGTTGGTTTTGCCCGGTTCCTGGGTTTGCCGCCTTATGTTCCGTTATTATCGGCTAAGGCGGCCAAAGGAGAACTACTGCGATTGTGCCCTGGTTATTCCGGATGAGCACCTCAGTAGAGAAAGCCGAAAACTGACTATCATGATGCAGCGAAAGACTGTTCAACCACTTGAAGACTCAGCGGAATCTTTAGGATTCCTCTGCATTAACGAAGGGTCGTTTCCCGGCCATGTACATATGCGCTTGTATTCGGATGCAAGTGAAGGTACCAGGGGCTACATAGTAGCCCCACCATTAGACTCCCGTGGCTAAGCGAAAGTGTTACAGCTATATAGTCCGGTTGCCTAGTTCGACGTGCGATCACCTCCTTAATGGACCAAGACGTTGGATCAAGTGTGATTAAGCATATTTTTCGCGAACACCCCCGCATTGTATGTGTGGGGGCTGAAGCCAACGACTGCTATCTTTCGGATTACTTATATATATATAAACGGCTGAACAGGGGAGACAATCATATTTTCAGGCAAAAAGTATAAATATAGCCTCATAATCAAAATAAACATTGTTTTTACAATGATTCGACTTATCACTCGAACAAAACATACTTTGAGCATTGCGCCTCTATTAGCCGAGCACCTTCTGTGACCTGCGACAAGTAGTGCTCGGCCGGATATTGGCCTCCCACCGGATCCTGGGTCGCTACAATGGTGGCCTCCATATCTGTCCAATAGGCTTTAACGCGGGCAAGAGCCATTCGTGCACCCTCTATGCATGCTGATCTCCTCATGGCATCGATCCGAGGCACGGCCCCAAGGAATTGTTGCACCAAACCAAAGTAGTTGTCCGGCTTAGGCCCCTTCGGCCAAAGATGGTCTATTACAGACCGCATTGCAAGCCCGGACAGCCTGTGAAGCTCCGCCACAGCAGCCATTTTATCATTTAACGGCAGCGGACGAGTGGGAGCATTGAATTGCGACCAGAACAACTTCTCCACTTCCTTATCACCTTAATCCTCGAAAAACTTGGCAGCGTCAGCCGTACTATTTGCCAAGTCCGCATATGCGTCAGCCGGACTCAGCGTCCATCCAGGGGAGCATACTTCGGATCTGAAAACTTTGTCCGCAGTAAGTAGGAGCCCCCAGCCACGATTTTGTCGGCCTGTTGGAGCTCCTCCCGCATACCTCGGATCTCGGTCCACATCTCCTTGGTGGCATTACGTGCCTTGTCCAGCTCAGCCGAGCTAGCCTTATTCTCCTTTTCAAGGAGTACATATCGGTCGATGGTATTTTTCAACTCCACAACCATTTTGGCTATCTTTTCCTCGCTTCAGTGATGAGCAGCCTGTTCGGCTCTCAATTCTTCGGCGGCCTTTAGGGCAGCCGCATTGCTCGCCCGAGCTTGTTCCTTGGCCTGAGCAAGTTCCGCCCTCAAGGCCTCCATGGTAGCAGCACCATCTGCAGTACAAACACATTGCATTAATATTATGCCCCTCTCGCATTTTCCTATACAAACATAATAAGGGAAGCAGAGCACATACCCTGTGACTCTTCGAGCCTCTTGTTCACCAGCGTGATATCGGCATCAATAGATCCGATCTGCCTCCTTAGTTCGGCAACTTCAACAGACTGGTCGGCTGTCGGATCCTTAGATACCTGCGCACATGTACAGCACAACCATTACTATATGATCCCCCGTTTGCCACCTATGGCGGGCAACCAGAGTCTCACGAGCTACTATCCATATGGAGCACACCTAGCGCATGCCTCACAACCAAAAAATAGTGCATTTTCACTACATACCTCAAAGCCTTTAAGCAGGCTCGTAAATGCCTCATTCAAACCGCTTGTAGCAGATAAAATCTTCGTGAGCACCACACTCATTAATGAGCGGTGCTCCTCCGAGAGCGCAGCTCGCTCCAAAAGACCTGTCAGTATGTCCGGCCGAACATCGAACTGTGCTGGACCCTTCTCATCGCCCCCCGTGGAAGCCAAACACTCCGGGCTCAGGGCGACTGACGTATGAGCTTCCGACTTCGGCAGATCCAGACTCCTCCGTGATGACACCTCAGTGTTGCCCGCTTCATGAGGCGGAGAGGTGGGTGGGGTCTCGCTCTCCATCATCTCCGGAGGAAGATAACCCGAAGACGAACTCTGTTGAGAAGAGCTGCTAGACGGACTGCAAAAGATGAAGTCCTGGTTATGGATCTCGGAGAAACACCGTACCTCCGAATTAACGATTAACTTATAGCTCGGTAGAGGGCTGGCCCGTTGGTGGGCACGACACGGTGAGGGTGCCTATCACGGCAGAGCCCCATGGTGATACCTTCTTCCCTTGCTTGGGCATCTCCGTCTCCAAGTCTTCGGAGGCGGCCCTTTTCCTCCCGCGCGGGGAAGAGGCTTTAGCCTCCCCTTCCCGACTATCCTCCTCAGGGGAGGTAATGATTCCCCCGGTTTGGATGCGTAGTGTGTGAAGTTCGGCTTCACTGCCCTTTCCTTTGCCTTTCCCTGCGGGGATTTTGCTGAGCACCCAACCAAGTATCTTGGCAACGGTTGGACCAGGCGAGCCTTCAGGAAGTGGCGCCGGACACCTGATTCTCTTCGTCTTGTTGATCCATTCCTGGCCACGGAGGGTTTTTCGAAATAATGGTTATGACAAATATAAACGAAGTGTCCGACTTTAAGGTTACTTACTTGGGCATCTAGGCGATTGCAGCTTAGACCCGCATCCTCGGTGGTGTCCGGGCACTTTACTTGTGGTCCGAAGAATAATTTACACATCCCTTCGAGCTTCAGGCCGAAGAAGTGCTTAATAGTCCGCGCACCCTCCGGATTGAACTCCCACATCCGGAGAGGCCGACGTTTGCACGGCAACATCCGTCGGATTAGCATTACTTGAATTATGCTGAGAAGATTTATGTCCCTCTCGATAAGCTCCCGGATACGGCTCTGCAGTATTGGAACATCACTGGCGGGCCCCCAATTCCGTCCTCCGTCGGTCCATGACACCAACTGTGACGGAGGGCCCGAACGGAACTCGGGGGCGGCTACCCACTTTGTGCCTGTGGGAGCTGTAGCATAAAACCACCTCCATTGCCACACATCGGATACCTCCGAGAAAGAACCCTCTGGCCATGGGGCATCGGTGTTCCTTCTTATTATGGCACCTCCGCACTCTGCATGTCTCCCCTTACTCATCTTCGGCTTCACATTGAAGGTCTTGAGCCATAAGCCAAAGTGTGGGGTGACGTGGAGAAAAGCCTCGCACACAGAACGATGAGATATGGAGGATAGCGTCCGGAGCCAGATCATGAAAATCCAACACATAGTAGAACATGAGCCCCCTCACAAAGGGGTCAAGGGTGAGGCCCAGGCCGCGGAGGAAGTGAGGGACAAACACAACGCTCTCATTCGGATCTAGTGTGGGGATAACCTGCCTGGGAGCAGGAAGCCTAAGCTAGATATCGGCGGTCAGGTATCCGACGTCCCTAAGCCTCGTAATGTCCTCCTCTTGGATCGAGGAGGCCACCCACTGGCCTTTAGGGTTGGATCCGGACATATTGGAGGATCTGGGGTGTTGGAGCTTAGGTCTTGGGCGTTGGAGCTCGAGGTGCGAGAAGATGCAGGGGAGGAGGAAAGAAGGCATATGCCTCGATCCCTTTATAAAGGGGGTGAATATCAAAGAGTCCTCAGCGTGACTGCTTGAGACTTATCCAAAAATACACGGAGTCATACCAACGGTCGTCGTGGGGTCATGCACACCCATATTGATGGAAAATCCCGTAATAAGAGGAACACGATCTCTGCTTTGGCAGGACGTGCCAATAAAACCACCTCGCAGCGCGTGTCGAGTGGGGAGAGAAACGCCGGTTCGTGTTGGACCAGGCCATGATGCAAGGGCACAGCGTACGAAGATTGCCAGCAGATCAGATTTACGCTTTGTTCCCTACAATGAAATATGAAAATCATCTTGTGGATCCAGACACGATCTACGTGTTCGATAAATTACTTTGGAGTATTCGAAGAAGGAACCCGCCTTGCAATGTCGAAGACAAGACTGCGCACCAGACTCATCGTCATTGAAGCCTGGTTAAGGGGCTACTGAGGGAATCCTGGATTAGGGAGTATCTGGACAGCCAGACTGTATGCATCATCCAGACTATTGAAGCGTGAAGATACAAGACTCAAGACTTCGTCCCGTGTCCGGATGGGACTTTCCTTTGCGTGTAAGGCAAGCTTGGCGATCCGGATATTATGTTTCCTTCCTTGTAACCGACTCCATGTAAACCCTAGCCCTCTCCGGTGTCTATATAAACCGGAGAGGATGGTCTTTAGAAGGCCGATCACAATTACAATCATACCATCATAGCTAGCTCTTAGGGTTTAGCCTCTACGATCTCGTGGTAGATCTACTCTTGTACTACTCATATCTTCAATATTAATCAAGCAGGAACTAGGGTTTTACCTCCATCGAGAGGGCATGAACCTGGGTAAACATCGTGTCCCTTGCTTTGTGTTACCATCAGCCTAGACGCACAGATCAGGACCCCCTACCCGAGATCCGCCGGTTTTGACACCGACACCTTGCATACGCGTCAACTTTTTTTAAGGGACGCATCAACTTAGTAGGTCCACAAGTGTGTGGCAGAGAACTTATAACCCATTTGCGATTTGTAAGAATGTACATCCCATTTTTGAATTCTAATGGAATTTACTACAACCCATTTATAGTTTGTTAAAAGTACAACCCATTTTCCAGCTAGGACAATGATTAATAATTTCAACCAACCGTTCAAGACAGAATTCTAAAATTTCCCACATTTTGATGGGATCTGAAATATTTTTATCCCGAAATTTCTAGTCAGATTAAATATAAATTTGTATTACGTAAAAATCCAACGAAACATTGCGCGCAACAATTAAAAATTAAGATTTTCAAAATCCAAAATTAATATTTTATAAACTAATTACGTGTTTGGTGCATTTTTTATAGTTACTGCCCAGTTTTTATAATTACATCCCATTTATTATTTCTTAAAGCCCATTTTCCTGTTAAGCCTAATGCATCCCCCCTAGGAAAGATTTGCAGACCAGCGGGGCGGAGAATAACAAGTTGACCTTGCGTGGGTATTCCTCAAAAAAACGTATAGCTGGGCTAGCCATTTTCATATTGAAAAAAATTAATATCTGGGCTGGATATCTGGCCTGGGCTAGACGAGCCACAGCCCGCCAAGTTAATACCCTACTCTCCTCTGAACAACAACGAAAACATCGCTCAAGAAAAACGCTGCAGTGCTCACGCCTCAAAAACACAAATACTGCTTGGGCTGCTTGGTCCTAGATGTCGGCCGCACCCTGTGCAATTCTCTCGTTTATATTGACTACATAGTTTGACAATGGTGTGGGACCGTGATGTCAGGAAACCAGGAGGAAGCAAAAAAATATAGTTGTAGATAATAAGGAGGCACTTGCGTACATACGGTTGTGGCCCTAGTGGGTCCCTACTGTCATCCAGTCAAAATAAAGTCATCTCCTGAATCCTCATGTTCGTTGACCAATTTTAACAATGCTCGGCGACACGGCGAGTGCAACAACTCGAAGGATGACAGTTTTATTTAAAACCGTCAGTTTTACAAGCGGTTTTGGTTGGAAAACGATGATCCAATCATGGCCTACGATGATGAGTTGGTCGGAAGATCATATGGTTTCACGTCTAACCTACCTGACTTGTCGCATATGTTATGAATGAAACATAAGACGATGAACTTCTTAAGAACGAAAACAACAGCAGAGGATGATCTTCTTAACAAGCAAATCACTGGCGTTAGATCAACATGCAAAACAATATGAAGCATTATTCTCAGGAGGCACGGTGAACAGCTCGTGATGCCGCATGCCACAACATTCCAAGCTCAACTTTGCAATCAAACACAAGGCCTGGCATTACATAGACAATATTTAGAACAAACTCTTAAAATACCTTACATAAGTCAACATTCATGTGACTATGCATCTCAGTGGAGTAGCTATTTACTTCTGAACTGAACACAGGAATAGGAAAAAACGATCGACGCTGCTCACAGCAAAGGGCGTCCCACTCAAAAATATCAAATGCATGTCTTCTGGCTAACATCAATGAGCAAATTCTGACAAGATTTTCCAATTCCAATATATTAAACTTATGTCTTCTTGCTAACATCAATGATTAAACTTTGACAAGCTTTTCCCATTCAAAATATGTAATGCCTATGATCGTGGAACGGGCAGGGGTTTTCATCAGTTTGTCAGGTGATAGTCTGGTGGCTCAAGGTGATGACGAATGATTAGAGAACCATTCAATGTATTGTGCATGATGAAGTACTATGGAGGACACAAACCATCTCAACATTTTGTGCAGTTCCACTAAAATCAAGCTGAGCATCCCTGTGGATTTCGTATTTATATGCTGCAAAAAACAAAGACACATCAACACACACATGAATATTGGCCCCAGTGTCAACCCACCAATCGGTGGACTAACAAACTGAAAGTACGGTAAACAGATTACAATACCCAGATGCCCCATCATTGTTGCTTAGAATGACATTGACAGACTTGGAGTCCTATCATGGATTCTTGTACTTGTTTGGGCACTTTTTGCCCAGTGCACTCCACGTGTTGTAGAGTTGCCTATGCTCTCTGCAGACTAGTCATGTCACTAGTGTCTACTAATACTCTATAAGCTTCTCAATCATTCCTTCTGTAATGTAGCGCAAATAGTGACTTCTTCTGTCTGCAAAGTGGAACGACCAACTGGACCCAGCAATGCAGCAGTTTGCCTTGGACACATTGGCTCCTTTTGTGCAGTTCAACTAAAATCAAAGTCGAAATAAAACCGAGCTTTAATTTTGATATCCCTGTAAGCAAAAATAGGTATAAGGGAAACAACTAGTGAGAAATAACGGTTGATGACTTGTACTCCCAGAAGAAAAAATATCTACTGATCTACCTTATCTTAATGGGAAACAAAGCAGGAGAGTAGCAATTCTCCATTAGTGTGATTCATTCATATTGACTGAGACATTATCATAACAATGCCTTTTTTCAACATGTATAAATAACGACAAAGCAAAAAAGTACCATTCCTAAAACAATGTGACTGATTCATTTTACCAGAGACATTATCTTAACAATACCTTGGTTAAACATGTAGAAAGAACTACAAAGCAGGATAGTACCATTCCTAAAACAATGTGACTGATTTGTTTTAACAGAGGCAAAAAAGGAATCAATTACTGGCCAATAAAGGAGGATGAAACATGCGGCCACAAAAATGGTAATCCCGCCAATCCCTAACAAGTGTTGCAGTTTTTATCTAGGATTCAGTAGTTAGTTAATTCTAAGAGTGGCATTGCTTAATTTTACGAGTGGCATTATATTAACAAAAAGCATAAACAGTTCCAAGGGAGAGTGGGCGCAACAACAGCATGTGCTTCCATCTACTTATAAAGGGGGTGATGCTGAGTTTTGTTGTAACAAAGAAACAAGCAGCATGTCTGGGTTGGAACAATTTTTCTCACTTAATGGTAAAAGACAGCAGTTCAATAGCTTCAATTCAACATTTATCCAAAATAGTACCAATACAAGTAGCACAACATCTCAAAGCACACAGCACCATCATGTGGATGAAAGTCGGTACTGACCTTTCTTGACTAAGATTTGAAACAGCTCGAGAGGACGATTTGAACGAAATCCCAACACATATATGTAAATCTGATCTCCTCTTGTGCAATTCCACCAAAATTAAGCAAATTCGCCAGTGTGACATTCAAATCGAACTGCACAAAACACTCTTAAAACATAAGTGTTTCGTGTAGTGAAGCAAAATGTCGCAATAGCAACAAGTTGAATAGATATCCCTGTTTTAACACATGCAAAAAAGGAATCAATTACTAGAAAATAAAGGAGGATGAAACATGCGGCCACAAAAATGGTAATTCTGCCAATCCCTAACAAGGGTTGCAGTTTTGAACTAAGATTCAGTAGTTAATTCAGCGAGTGGCATTGCTTAATTTTACCAGCGGCATTAGATTAACAAAAAGCATAAACTGTTCTAGGGGGGAGTGGGCGCAACAACACTATGTGCTTCCATCTACTTATAAAGGAGGTGATGTAGAGTTTTGTGTAAGAAAGCAACAAGCATCATGTCTGGGTTGGAACAATTTTTGCTCACTTAATGGTAAAAGACAGCAGTTCAATAGCTTCAATTCAACATTTATCCAAAACAGTACCAAAACAAGTAGCACAACATCTCAAAGCACACTGCACCATCATGTGGACGAGACCAAGATTTGAAACAACTCACCACGAAGGCTGGAAACAAATCTCGATCTCCTTTTGTGCAGTTCCACCAAAATTAGGCAAAGTCGCCGGTGTGACATTCAAGTTGAACTGCACAAAACACTCTTAAAACATAAGTGTTTCACGTAGCGAAGCAAAATGTTGCAATAGCAACAAGTTGAATAGATACCCCTGTTTTCACAGAGGCAAGAAAGGAAACAATTACTTGCCGATAAAGGAGGATGAAACACACGGTGACAAAAAGAAGCATCTAACTTATCTTGATGGAAAACAAAGTAGGATAGTAGCATTTCTAAAACGGTTGCATTGATTCATATTAACAGAGACATTCCCTTAGAACAACATTCATTAAAAATGTAATTTACTTTTAACAGTGGCATTGCTTCAATTTTCCGACGGCATTCTTAGATTAACAACAACAAAATAGTTGTATGGGACATGGGACATGCCAGCACCATGTGCGTCCACACATATAAATGGGTGATGCAGAGTATGTAGCCAAGCAGCATATCTGCGTTGGTCCCATGTTTGTTCTCTTTGAACCTTTTTCCTATGTGAGGGCAGCAAATCTAGTCTTGCATAAACTACCCGACCCCTAGTTTCGGGTTAGCCCCTTTTTCCCTTTTCGACCAACAAAGCGGCTGGATAGCCAGTCTATACTACTTTCCCTCCCTCCTTTCCTCATTGAACCATGTCCTAGATTCATGATCCACCCCATCGCACCCTTCTTTCCTCTTTGAACCAAGACCTAGATTCGACTACAGAATCGAAAAAGATCCGCATGCAGCTAGAGCAATGATGGTCTCAAAGAAACTTATACCTTAGGGTCGTTGGGATGTGGCAAGGCGTGCGGCAGGAGGCCGGATCTGCCCACACTACGTACAACAGCGAGGAAGAAGGGGTCGGTGGGCCTCCCGCACAGGCGCTGGGTGAAAGAGAACAACGCAGTCGGCAATGGTTTGCCTCCCTCACCGAAGGCGATAGAGTGAATTTTGCACCTCCTCCCCTTCCCGGTACGACGGGATACAAACGCCTTCTTCACCAGCTATGAGGGGGGAGAGAGAGACAAGAGGTCAACACAGTCTTGTTTAGATCTGGTGAAGAGGGTGAGAGACTATGAATATAGCAAACCTTAGCAAAGGAAAGCTGAGTCTCCAGCGTGTATATATATATGTAGTGCGGCGGGAGTGTGGAGAGTGCAAATCCTAGCGAACAAGCGCCGAGGCTCCAGCTTATATATATATATTGTAGTATGGACTGAGCTCTGGTGCCTTAACTGCACCAGCTTTTGGCTGTATGACAAGTGGGCCAGCCACATTTTGCACCCACCTATCATAAACCCAAAGGCAGGTGCACTAAGTCAATGAAGCTGTGTCCATATAGTACTCGTGTATACGACTAATATATAGCAGGGTGGTTTTCTTATTCTCTCCATAACGATCGTTTTAAATTGTGTAAGTACGAAATGAAAATCTTTATTTAACGTACTAGTGAAGAAAACTACTACTCCCTCTGTTCCTAAATATTTTTCTTTCTAGAGATTTCAACAAATGACTACATACGGAGCAAAATGAGTGAATCTACACTGTAAATATGTCTATATACATCCGTATGTGGTAGTCCATTTCAAACCTCTTGAAAGATAAATATTTAGGAACGGAGGGAGTACTTCCGATGAACTAACGATCCACTCGTCCTGGTCGCACCTCCCATCCTTCACGTGTGGTACACTACCCTCCCTTAAGTGAACAACCACACATGCGCCAAATTATCGGAAACGTGTGAGAGTGTGTACAAATAAAGAATTTTAACTTCAATTATCGGAAAGGTTTGAGAGTATGTACAGTTTGCCCTCTCTAATAATTATGGTTTGTTGTATTTGGCCTGAACTTGGTCAAACTTTACAAAGTTTGACTTCAGTCAAATCTAATATGCGGAGTAAATAAAAATGGAGGGCTACTAAGTCCATCCGGATTTTTAGTCCACACCATTTTTTAATCAAAGTTAATAGCTGGACAAATAAAATTACAGGGAGCTGGAGACAAAGTTGTGAGAAGGCTTAGAAATCAATACAAAACTTATGCTCTTAGTACCAACGTCGATCACTCTTCGAGGAAACATTTGGTTCATAGCCAATTGTGTGATAAAATTGCACAAACGTGAAAGACGACTGCGTCTCCAACGCAACCAAGGAGAATCGACGAAAGATATCATCTTTGTGGGTAACAAGCAAAGAGCACGGATGGAAGACAACTTCTTTTTCATTGAAAATTGATCAGCTTCATCAGCCGACGCAACCATGAGGCACAACCATGACCATCGATAGGTCATTGTGGTGATGCATCATCCATTTGGCATCAAGTTTGGGTGAGGCGGTTAAGAAGTTCGACAAATCCTCACTGTGGTCTGTTTCTTCACAGTAATCAAGCTCAAGGAAGTAAGAACCACGTGGCAGAGGACAGTGAGGCGGAACAACAATGGCCATCCAATTTTGTGCAGTTCCACTAAAATTGAAGAAGACATGCCTTCCAAAAATATAAAAAGGGATATAGTGTTGTTACTTTGTTTTGGTAGTGGTACAAGATTAACAACGACATCTCAATTGTCAATAAAAATTAATGAAAAGTACACCAACAAACAGAAGCATCATGATTATCTTGATGGGAACTAAACTAGGATATCCATGAAAAAACATTTCTTCATTTAACCAGTGATAGTATTAGATTAGCAGCAGCAATAGGAACATATGGACAATGACCGCACAACCACCATGTACTTTTTGTGAAACAACATGTATACCTCCACCGAGGCATAAATCAGGACAACTTTTTGATACGTCCATTTTGCATCATGCTTTTATATCGATATTTATTGCATTATGGGATGTTATTTCACGTTATGTCACAATATTATGGCTATTCTCTCTTATTTTACAAGGTTTACATAAAGAGGGAGAATGCCGGTAACTGGGATTCTGGGCTGGAAAAGGAGCAAATATTGGAGACCTATTCTTCACAGCTCCAAAAGTCCTGAAACTCCATGAAAGTCATTTTTGGAATTAATAATAATTATTCCGCAGAAGAAATACCTGAGGGGGGCCACCCACCGTCCACGAGGGTGGGGGGCGCGCCCACCCTTACATGGCGCGCCACCTGCCTCGTGGGCCACCTGGCAGCCCTTTGGTGCCCATCTTCTGTTATATGAAGTCTTTTACCCTGGAAAAAATCATAAGCAAACTCACGGGACGGAACTCCCCAGATTGGTACCTGTGGGTTGCTAGTAGTGTTGATTACTCCTTGTAGTTGATGCTAGTTGGTTTATTTGGTGGAAAATCATATGTTCAAATCCTTAATGCATATTAATACCCCTCTGATTATGAACATGAATATGCTTTGTGAGTAGTTACGTTTGTTCCTGAGGACATGGGAGAAGTCTTGCTATTAGTAGTCATGTGAGTTTGGTATTCGTTTGATATTTTGATTGAGATGTATGTTGTCTCTCCTCTAGTGATGTTATGTGAACGTTGACTACATGACACTTCACCATCATTTGGGCCTAGAGGAAGGCATTGGGAAGTAATAAGTAGATGATGGGTTGCTAGAGTGACAGAAGCTTAAAACCTAGTTTATAAGTTGCTTCGTAAGGGGCTGATTTGGATCCACATGTCTCATGCTATGGTTTGGTTTACCTTCATAATTCTTTTGTAGTTGCAGATGCTTGCAATAGGGGTTAATCATAAGTGGGATGCTTGACCAAGAAAGGGCAGTACCCAAGCACCGGTCCACCTACATATCAAATTATCAGAGTAACGAACGTGAATCATATGAACATGATGAAAACTAGCTTGACGATAATTCCCATGTTTCCTCGGGAGCGCTTTTCTCATTATAAGAATTTGTCTAGGCTTGTCCTTTGTTATAAAAAGGATTGGGCCACCATGTTGCACCTTATTTATTTTCGTTGCTTGTTACCCGTTACAAATTATCTTATCACAAAACTATCTGTTACCTACAATTTCAGTGCTTGTAGAGAATACCTTACTGAAAACCGCTTGTCATTTCCTTCTACTCCTCGTTGGGTTCGACACTCTTACTTATCAAAAGGACTACAATAGATCCCCTACACTTGTGGGTCATCAAGACTCTTTTCTGGTGCCGTTGCCGGGGAGTGAAGCTCCTTTGATGAGTGGAACTTGGTAAGGAAACATTTATATAGTGTGCTGAAATTTACTGTCACTTCTTAGTATGGAAACTAATTCTTTGAGAGGCTTGTTCGGGGTATCTTCACCCCGACCAGTAGACCAAAGAGTTTCTCCTCAACCTACTAAACCTACTAAAAATGTTTACTTTGAAATTCCTTCAGGTATGGTAGAGAAACAGCTAACTAATCCCTTTGCGGGAGATGGAACATTGCATCCCGATTTACACCTAATCTATGTGGATGAAGTTTATGGATTATTTAAGCTTGCAGGTATGCCCAATGATATTGTTAAGAAGAAGGTCTTCCCTTTATCTTTGAAGGGAGATGCATTGACATGGTATAGGCTATGTGATGATATGGGATCCTGGGACTATAAACGATTGAAATTGGAATTTCACCACAAGTTTTTCCTATGCATCATGTTCATCGTGATCGTAATTATATATATAATTTTTGGCCTCGCAAAGGAGAAAGCCTCGCTCAGGCTTGGGGGAGGCTTAAGTTAATGGTATATTAATGACCCAATAATGAGCTCTCAAGAGAAATGATTATTCAAAAAATTTATGCTCGGCTTTCTCTCAATAATCGCACCATGCTCGATACTTCTTGTGCTAGTTCTTATATGATGAAGACTATTGAATTCAAGTGGGACTTATTGGAAAGAATTAAACGCAACTCTGAAGATTGGGATTCCGATGATGGTAAGGAGTCAGGTATGACACCTAAGTTTGATTGTGTTAAATCTTTTATGGATACTGATGCTTTTCGTGGATTTAGCACTAAATGTGGACTTGACTCTGAGATAGTAGCTTCCTTCTGTGAATCATTTGCTACTCATGTTGATCTCCCTAAGGAGAAGTGGTTTAAATATAATCCTCCCACTGAAGTAAAAGTAGTTTCACCTGTTACAGTTGAAGAAAAGACTATCCCTTATATTGATCCTATTATTCCTACTACTTATGTTGAGAAACCACCTTTCCCTGTTAGGATAAAGGATCATGCTAAAGCTTCAATTGTGGTTTGTAAGAGTAATACTAGCACATATACAACTCCTGAGCAAATTAAAGTTGAACCTAGTATTGCTATGGTTAAAGATCTCTTGGCTGATAATATTGATGGGCATGTTATTTATTTCTTTGAACAGGCTGCTAACATTGCTAGACCCGATGCTAAGATACATATGCCTGTTGTAGGCATGCCTGTTATTTCTCTTAAAATAGGAGATCATTGTTATCATTGCTTATGTGATATGGGTGCTAGTGCTAGTGCAATACCTCATTCCTTATACAAAGAAATCATGCATGACATTGCACCTGCTGAGATAGAAGATGTTGTTGTTACCATTAAACTTGCCAATAGAGATACTATTTCCCCAATTGGGATTGTTAGAGACGTTGAAGTCTTGTGTGGGAAAGTTAAATACCCTGCTGATTTTCTTGTTCTTGGTTCCCCACAAGATGACTTCTGTCCCATTATATTTGGTAGACCCTTCTTGAATACTATTAATGCTATGATTGATTGCTAAAAGGATATTGTTACAATTGGCTTGGGAGATATGTCTCGCGCGTCTAATTTTGCTAAATTTCGTAGATAACCCCATGATAAAGAATTGACTAGTAAGAATGAAATAATTGGTCTTGCTTCTATTGTCGTTCCTCCTAATGATCCTTTAGAACAATATTTGCTAGACCATGAAAATCATATGTTTATGAATGAAAGAAGGGAGATAGATGAAGTATTCTTTAAACAGGGTCCTATTTTGAAACACAACTTGCCTGTTGAAATCCTAGGGGATCCTCCTCCACCAAGGGTGATCCCGTGTTTGAGCTTAAACCATTACCTGATACTCTTAAATATGCTTATGTTGATGAAAAGAAGAAATATCCTGTTATTATTAGTGCTAACCTTTCAGAGCAGGAAGAGGAAAGATTATTGAAAACTCTGAAGAAGCACCATGCTGCTATTGGATATACTCTTGACGATCTTAAGGGCATTAGTCCCACCTTGTGCCAACACAAAATAAAATTGGAAGAAGACGCCAAACAAGTTAGAGATCATCAATGACGGTTAAATCCTAAGATGAAAGAAGTGGTAAGAAAGGAAATACTAAAGCTCCTCAAGGCAGGTATAATTTATCCCGTTGCTGATAGTCAGTCGGTAAGCCTGTCGGATATCGGGTTCCGACAAAACCCTTAAGGTTCAAACTCTGGGGTGCGCACGAAGATCTTCTCCCTACCGAAACACGCCCTCAGCCTCGCCGCGGTTTCTAAGCTAGCACGATGAACAACACAAGAGACACAAGGATTATACTGGTTCGGGCCACCGTTGTGGTGTAATACCCTAATCCAGTGTGTGGTGTGGTGGATTGCCTCTTGGGCTGATGATGAATAGTACAGAGAAAGAACAGCCTCGCGAGGAGAGGTGTTCTTGTGGTGGAGTGTTGATGAGCTAGGTTCGGATCAGGTCCCCTTCTACTCTGGTGGCTAGCCCTATTTATAGAGGCCCTTGTCCTCTTCCCAAATATTGAGCGGGAAGGGAGCCAAAACAACCATTTTGAAAGGGGACAACTAGTACAAGCTATCCTGACTAAAGGTGGTCTTCGACTGCCAAAGGCACTGGTGATGACACCGTCTCGGGCCCCACGGTGACCTCCGTCCTGTTGTCCTGCTGGTCTTGGTCTCATTGCACCGATATGGAAACCTTTACCTGATGCCTCGGTACTCCATGCCTGCGCTCGCCCCCTTTGCACAAAAGAGGAAACGAGGACACTATGCAGGCTCGCACCCGCCTGGCGCCCGCCTGGTCTTGATCATCACGGCTTGCGTCATGAGCACCTCGCGAGGCACCCCTTGCCTTGATCTCTCCACCTCCCCGCGAGCCTGCCTGGTGAGGGCGCCCCTGAGGAGGCCTTGCATCGTCCGCCCCGCGAGGCTTGGCCCCTCGTGAGGGTCTTGAGTGTTTGTTGATGAAGATGGGTCGTACTGGGCCACTGACTGAGCCATGTTGCAGGCTGCAGGCAGGCAAGTCTGGGGAACCCCATTCCTAGAACGCCGACAGTAGCCCCTGGGCCTAAGGCGTGCTCGGACCTGGCTTAGCGGTGAAGCCAAAGGGCAAGTGCAGAGCACCATGGGCCCCAACAGCCTGCGGCCTTGGTCGCATGTGGCGATTGATTGGACATCGGAGCCTCCGCTTCCCCATGCTGCCTCGGCAACTGCTCGATTTGGCGAGTCCCTACTGCATGCAAAAAGAGTCATCATTACCCACGATCGTGGAGGTCGACGGTTGGCTTCCCTTGGGCTTTAAATGGGGAGGGGCAAAAGCCCCCGTTGCACATCTCCCCTTGCTCCGCTTGCTTCTTCTCCCTTCTCGCTCCTGTTGCTTGCAGCGTCCCATGGCGCCCGTGAAGAGGTTCTCGGCCGCGGAGAAGGGGAAGGCTCGCCAGGAAGGGCCTGGCTCTCCTCCGCCCAAGCGTGGCCCCAGTCGTCCTCGCAAGCATCCCGCGACTCCCATCGCGGCTTCTCATGGTCGCAGTGGTGGGCCTTCACGCGGTGGTGGTCGCCCATGTCGAGGCAGCCCAGTTGGTGGAGGAAGGCGTGCCGTGGCTGCGCGGCCTCCCTGGCCGCACTTCTATTCGGCAGAGGTGCTGCCGGAGTTCGTTGTGTGGTCGGACAATCTGGCCGGCAACTGGCTCCAGCTCCCTCGCTTCTTCGCCGGTGAACTACCGGCTGCTGGCCCTGGCGGGCTCTGGTTGCAGGTGGACGGCTGCTGCAGCAGTGTGGCAACCGGTTTTCCGGGTATTAATTCCTAGAAAATGGCCCTTGTGCTCATCAGCCCTAGGATTACTGTTAGCTGATGAGGCACCAACTTGATACAGAAATTCCAAGCAAAACACAAAATATGTAGTACAAGACCATTCTGGTCTGTGAGTACAACAAATGGTTTCTAGTGGTTGATGGTGGAAGCGGGTTGTGAATCATCAGTGTCTATGGGACTCCATTTCCCACAGGAACAGCTGACCATGTTAACTCCTATCTTCGCGAGGCTGCTATCACCGTTGCTTAGGTTCCGGGGCTGTCATCACGGTTGCTCCTCTCCGCGCAAGGAATCTAGCCAAGATAATAGCCAGGGACAAGCCAGTGAGTACTTTGAATGTACTCGCAAACATTATGAACACGGTTATAATATAACAACGATGTACTGAAATATTTTACGTTCATGACGTCAGTCACAAAGGATAATAAAAACTCTGATGCATGCAAGCAGGTTATTTATGAATATGCAATAACATATTAATAATAAAAATGCACCAATCCGGTGTCTGAAGCGACGCCTCGAAAGGTTAGCAAACAAAGAGAAATGCCTCAGTCGGGCGTCTGAGCGACACCACAAAAAGGGCTTATAAAGAAAATAAATAACAACATGCCACAGTCGGGCGTCTGAGCGACACCACATAAAGGGCTTATAAGATAAATAACAAGCATGACACAGTCGGGCGTCTCAGCGACACCACATAAGGGGCTTATAAAATAAATAGCAAGCATGCCACAGTCGGGCGTCTGAGCGACACCACATAAAGGGCTTATAAAATAAATAAATATAGTGAATATCCAGGAGGTAAAACCATCCCAGGGATACTCAATATTTCAAATAATATAAAGGGGTTAGTCCATAATGAAAATAATCAAAATCATCATAAGTCACAAGTCACAATCCATGTTCTGGTTTAACAGTTTCTCCTCCGAAGACCGACACTAAGACCGACACTTGACCCATCCCAGGCTGTAGTCCTTAACCATGGACACGGCTATTCGAATAGGTTTAATCTCTGCAGAGGGTGTACTCTTTACCCACGAGTAACGGATTCCTTTAGTCCATCGAGACTAATTCCGTCTACGGTCTTTTAAATGAAAACACACCTGACTTGCACACACCAGCTTAACTCACCGGTGTCTGGAATCACCCACGACACTCGTTAAGCAAAACTCTAAGTGGGGAGGCTACAACCTCGATTAGCATGGGATCACAAAATTTATACCGCGCACAAAACTGGGGAAGCTACCCCCTCGGCTACAACCGAAACACCCATGCCCCCTGACCGGATGACTGGCTTTAATCCATGGCCGTGGTACCCTCATCCCGGCCCCTCTGTACGGTGTGTGCTAGAAAGGGGTTGACAAATTACTGAACCGTACTCTACTTGTTGTAGAGATGAGTGGTAGTACGAAACAAGTATGGGGGTTACTGGAACAAGACTCGATCTATGGTCGAGTCAGGAGGTTTAAGTATTCCCTGCAAGATTAGCATAACGAGTATATTTCATCCAACATATAGAATCACCACTCATCATACCCTTCATGCCATGCCGGACACACTCATCTCGATGAGAAACTAGGGACAAGCTCGGGTCTACCCAAGACAGAGACTTTCCCGTTATTCTTCCGGTAGGCACGAAAGGCATACGAGGATGATCACTATCACAAGCCTGTCCATTTCCAACAGCAAGGAAATTTCCAATGAGCATTCATGCAAATGACCACATCACCACATAAAATAACGAGTACTAAGTACTGAGGTGGTGTCATAATTGTGTCAAACAACGCATGCAAAATATTATGCCAGGGTTCAGAATGCTTGCCTTCAATGTGTGGAAAGGCAGGGTGCACTCCAAAACTTTTGAAAGTTTTCTTCTCTCTCTCCAAATTCCTATTTTAAATAAATTTGAATTCACACACAAATTGAAAACAGCACAAAAAGTTGTTCTGAAATTTTTTTAAATAAATCTTAAAATAAAATAGATTAAATTTGAGAGAGGTACGAAAAAGAATCAATTCATTTGGAGTTGTCATTAAAAGGTTATAGGCAGTCAAAGCTGTGGTCAAAATCTGTTTTAAAAATAAAATAAAACAGAAAAAGAAAAATGATTCGGACTAACCACGTCGAAGGCGTATTCTAAAAATACATTTCCACTTATGCCTGTGTGGATCGGCACTGGGTCACTGACAGTGGACCCGCCTGGCCCACTGGTCAGGTTTGACCAGTCCACGCGCGCGTCGTCTCCTTCGGCCGAAACAGAGGCGGAGCTCCGGCGACGCTCGCCGGCGAATGACGGCACAGTTCGGAAAACGGAGGCCATCCGCGTGCTCAGGGGATCAAGACAGTCACTCCGGTGGTTGATATGGTCTCTGGGGTGGACGGAGCTGCCGGCGGTGAGCTTCGCGGCGGATGGTGGTTGTCGGGCAAAGTGATTTTTCTCCCACAATGAGTCCTGATGAAAATCGAGCAGGGGGATGGATTCACGAGGGGGAGAGGGAGTTCCTGGTGAAGAGAGTGGAGAGGGGGAGGCTCTGGTGGTGCCGGTATGGCCGGGGCGGTGGCGGCGGCTGCAGTTGCCGGAGACGGGGAAGAAGGCCTCCATCCGACGATTGCAGGCTGTGGGGGTGCCATGGGGGTGGCCTGAGGTTGCCTCCATGCTCGAATGGGTTCGGGGGCCTCCTTATATAGCGCAACAAGGTCGGTTTGCGGCGGCCGGATAAGTTCGTCGGCGAACCGCCTCCCTGTAGCATCAGGGCGTCGTGGCGACGACGAGAGCTAGAGGACACTCGAGAGGATGAGGCTGAGCTGTTTCAGGGGCAGGTGGCGAGCTGGCGAGGCTTGGGCGGCACCAACCTGGCAGAGGCGCGCTGCAGACGCCGGCGTGCCGCCAAGGCTCTGACGGCGGTGCTGCAGGGCACCAGGGCTGCTTGGCGCGATGCGGTGAGAGGGAGAGTGCGTGGCGCGACTCTGTGGCGTGGGCAAAACCAGGGGCGCGACGTGTCGGCTCGGGCGCGGCACGTGCAAAACGCGTGCTCTGCTCGCGCCTAGAGCACGCACGGGACGTGCTCGACAAAATGCCAGGGTGTGCTAGAGGTCTCGGGTGAGGCTGGAAATCAGCAGATCTAGGTTACGAGTAGCTAGGAGTCTATTGGACATGGTGGTTAGGCCAGGGAAGCAAGATCATTGTGCAAACTAAAACTCATGTCAAATCTGGTCATGCCCATAAAGTGTTCGACAGAATGCCACATGCATCTAGGCGTTTCTTGGGGTGGTCAAATCCCCCAGATTGGGGTCTCATTAGATGAAAGAGAGGGTGGTGAGGTTAGTTTGCCAAAAGGAGAAACTTGCTAGTGCAAGTTTTGCAAAACTTCAGTTCTGGATAGAAAGAATAGGGCATGATTGCATGTACTAGAATTGCTCCAATGAGTCCAACCTCTTGAACTTAAGGTTCTAGCAGGGAGGGCTACAGGTAGGAAAAGGAATCACAGCAAAAGGAGCAAGTTATAATATAGCTGTAGTACAATCCATCCAGTTGGACCAGAATGAAGATGAGGATGGTTCACTCAATTTTTCCAAAGAACATCACTAGGTTTTTGCAAAAATTTAACTAATATACTCCTGTTGACATCCCAAAATTTTGGTAGAAGTTTTAAAGAAATATTTAAATAGGTTGTAGTGCAAAACTGTCCTCTGGACTAGATTTGAAAACTTGATGTAGAACTCAAAATATCCAAGTAATGAAATATATTTTTGCATAAAAGTGTTTTAGAAACATCACATGAACTCCCCAAATTTTGGTGGAATTTTTAAATGAATTTATCAAAGGGTTGCAGTGTAAAAGAGGCCTTGAAGCTTAGAAAAATCATTTTTCAATAAATAAGGCATCAGGGAAAATAATTATGAAAATAATCCCACTGATAAAAGAATTGTTTTATTTGAGAGGAAAAAAATAAGTCCAACAATAATTGAAAAGAATTGTTTTATTTGAGAGAAAAAAAGCCCAACAATAATTTGAAAACTCCACAAAAATAAAGGGAAGAAAGGTTCTGAAATCAAAAGAAAATCTAGAAAACAAAAGCTTAAGTTTCCTGGCAAAATTTTAATTAATAAAACAAGGTTAAAAATTTTGGGGTGTTACAAGCAGCAGGGCCTCCTGGGTTGCGGTGGGGATCTCCGTCGCCGGAAACGTGGCCCTGGCCCGGGGCTGGCAGACGTTTGCCCGCGCGTGTGGCCTAGGCAGGCGGTGTCGACGTTATGGGAACGGGGGTCCCCAGACTTGCCTGCCTGCGGCCTGCGGCATGGCTCAAAGGGGGCCCAACACGGCCCATCTTCATCCGCACAAGCTCAAGACCCTCGCGAGGGGCCAAGCCTCGCGGGGCAGATGACAAGGAGCTTCCTCAGGCGCGGCCTCGTCAGGCTGGCTCACGAGGAGGCGGAGAGTTCCAGGCGGGGTACCTCGCGAGGTGCCCATGACGCAAGCCATGATGACCAAGGGCGCCAGCCGGGCGCTAGCCCGCGCAGTGTCCTTCTTTCCTCTTTGGTGCAAGGGGAGCAAGCGCAGGCGAGAGCATCAAGCAAAGGCATCCATTTCGGTGCAACAAGACCAAGACCAGTCCAACGGCAGGATGGAGGTCACCGTGGAGCCCAAGTCGGCGTCACCACCAGAGCCTTTGACAGGCGAGGACCAACTTTAGTCAGGATAAGTGTACTAGATGTTCCCCTTCAAATTGGCCAATTGTTGGCGCCCTTCCCGCTCAATATTTGGGAAGAGGCCCAGGGCCTTCGCCTATAAATAGGACTAGCCACCCACAGGTAGAGGCGGAGAGATCTAGAGAGGAATCTGGAGATAAGATAGGCATCTAGAATCAACCCTCCAAAGGGACAACACCACCACAAGAACAGACCCTCACGAGGCTGTTCTTCCTTGTATTGTTCATCATCAGCCAAAGAGGCAATCGACCACGCCACACACTGGAGTAGGGTATTACACCACAATGGTGGCCTGAACCAATATAAACCCTGTGTCTCTTGTGTTGTTCTTCTCGTAGTTTAGATCTTAGCGATTCAGTGAGGAACAGGTAGGTAGAAGGCAAAACCTCCGCGCGCACCCCAGTGTTCGAACCTCAAGGGTCTGTCGGAACCCTAAATCCGACATTTGGCGCGCCAGGTAGGGGTGCTCCGGAATTCATCTTGCGTCGCCCTGTTCTTCTCCAACCGTCGCGACCATGTCTGATGCATGCCAGGTTCGCGCCGAGCGCCGAGCCACCCTCGCTTCCCGCGTCGCCCAGACGGCTCCCATCAGCGGTCGCCCTCGTCGTTCCCCGTCGCCTGCCATCAATGCCGCCACCGGCCCAACGGGGAACGAGCAGCAAGCATCGTCCCAACACCCGTCCATGAGGCGAGACGGCCGCACCGCTACGCCCTCGCTCACCCCCGCTGGTTTTTCATCCCGCGTGCCCCGCGCGGCCATGGAGGCTCGAGCTGTGCTCATCTCGGCAAACGAGCTGCTGCGCTACCGCCCCGTCGACGACGTCTACGAAGAATGGCTCGACCGAGTCGCCGAACTCGGCCGCGCCGCTGGGGGCTCCCCCGCGCCATCTTTCTCGCTGCACCGCGCCCCGCCATGCGCGGGCAATGAAGCTCCTGCGGCGCCTCAGCCGCCTCCCCTTCAAAAAGGCGCCCTCGCTCCAAGGCGCGCAGTCCCTGGGCGGAACCCGCCCCGTCAGGAACTAGCACGGCAGGAGCAGAGCTGCCAAGAGGTCCCTTGCCCTCGAGAAGCTGCCCGAGCGCTCCCTGCTCCGCCTCGTCCCGACCACGCTCCTGCTCCAGCACGTCAAGACCCCGCGCTGCACCCAGCTGCGGCGCACGGGGACCCACAGGACCGAGCCCTTCGTCCTCCAAGGCCTCCTGTGGCCACAGCGGGCTGCCGCGCCTTCACCACCGAGCTACACACCGTCGCGTGGCCCGAGAAGTTCAAGCCAGACCTGCCTCCTCGCTATGATGGCACGGTAGACCCTGCAGAGTTCCTCCAGCTCTACGAGCTGGGCATCGAGGCTACCAACAAAGACGAGAAGGTCATGGCAAACTGGTTTCCCATGGCTCTCAAGGACGGGGCCCGCACCTGGCTTCTGAACCTGGCCCCAGGCACGATCTCCTCCTGGGACGAGATGCGCACCCGCTTCATCGCCAACTTCCAGGGTACTCGCGACCGGCCACCCGCCATGAGCGACATGCACTGCATCAAGCAGCAACCAGGGGAAACCTTGTAGAAGTACATCCAGCGCTTCAACAACGCGCGCCTCAAGATTCCCAAGGTGACCGAGGAGGCCATCATCTCAGCCTTCTCTGACGGCGTGCGTGACGTCAAAATGAAGGAGGAGCTCGCAATGCATGAAGATCTGTGCACTTCCTTGGAGTTGTTCAACCTGGCGACCAAGTGCGCCAGGGCTGAGGAAGGGCGTCTCTCCCTCCTCGAATTGCCTGCCGCAGACCCTGAAGAGAAGAAGCCCAAGGCCAAGGACGTGAAGCGCAAGGGGGCTGCCGTGCTCGTGGCAGAACCAGACACCAATCGGGGCAGAGATCAGCCCGAATCCTCCAAGGGCAGTCGGTACTGCGTGTACCACGACCTCCACACCCATAACACCAATGAATGCCAAGAGCTCCAGGGCCGTGCGTGAAGGACGGACTGGCCGGCGTCCCGACCGCAGCGACCGGGGCTACGGACGAGGAGGAGGAAGGAACGCAGGACGCTGGGAAGACCGCGGCCCACGTCAAGGGTGGCGCGACCAACCTCGCGAGGATCGCTGGCAGGACCCGCCTCGCGAGGGAGGCTGGAGGGATCAGCCTCGCGAGGATCGCCTGCAAGGTAACGCAGGCCTCCCTCCGCTACCGCCGCAGCCAAGGAGAAATGAGGACCGTCATCAGGACGAGGGGCTGGGGGCTTCCAGGAACCACGTGCGATCGCCTGCATCCTAGGCGGAGCCCAAGCCCCAGCCTCTCAGCGCATCTTCAAGCAGTTCGCCCGCGAAGTGAATGCAGTCCTCCCCAAGCTCGAGGCCACGCGCCCTCTCAGGTGGTCGGCGTGTGCCATCACGTTCAGCTCAGCGGATCAGCTCAAGTGCGCGGCCACAGCCGGAGTCCTCCCGATGCTTTGTTCCCCAATCATCAGCAACGTGCTAGTCACCAGGACCCTCATCGATGGCGGGGCAGGGCTCAACGTCCTGTCCGTGGAAACATTCAACAATCTCCAAGTACCCTACAGTCAGCTTCAGCCCACCAAGCCTTTCTCCGGAGTCACCGACGGCTCCACGGTCCCGATTGGGCAGGTCCGCCTCCCTGTCACCTTCGGGGCACGCGACAACTACCGCACCGAGCTCATCGACTTCGACGTCGCCCACATTCGCCTGCCGTACAACGCCATCCTCGGGTACCCAGCGCTGGCCAAGTTCATGGCCGTAACCCACCACGGCTACAACGTCCTCAAGATGCCAGGAAGTGGCGGAGTCATCACGGTGCCCTGCGAAGAGAGAGACGCAGTTTGCTCCCTGGAGAGAGCCTTTCAGGCCGCATCACTGGAAGACCCGGATCGCGGAAGCAGGAGGCTTCCCGAGGCCGCCCCCAAGAAGAAGAAGACATCGACCGGCCCGGCCCCTCAGGAGGCAGGACCCTCTGGGCCCGCGCCTGCTCAGGGGGAACCTCCTTCCATCGCATAGGGAAGCGCGCCCGGCGCCCTCCTCAGGCAGGGCTCGGGGGCTCTCCCCTGGAGGGCCGTCGACCTCGCCAAGGTCACGAGGGAGGCGCTTGGGCACCACGTGGAGGCGTGCTTCGAAGCACGTTTCCATCAAGAAGGAGCAAGGCAAGGAGGGCCAAACCCTCAGGAGTTCGTCAGCAAGGCCATTCAGGAGCTATAGGAGTCAAGGGTCAGGAGAGGCAGCCGCCGCTTACCCGCTGTGGCCCCCCATCCAAGCGAGGATGGTGGGCTGCGCGTCTGCATCGACATACCAGGGCTCAACCAGGCCGCGTCTCAGGAGCGCCTCTGGCCTTCGCGAGTGGGACGCTGCGAGGGTCCACCTCACAGCTACGTTCGCATGCCTTATGGCTTGCCGAACGCAGCTGCTGCGTACCAGCGCATCATGAGGGCCATCCTGGAGGCTCAAGAGGTCAGGCGTTCCGCAGCCCTGGAGGAGATGGAGACGGTCCGCGAGGAGCCACCAGTGCCTCCGGAGCCTCCCGAGGCCCCAGGGCCTGGGGGCTCGTGAGGATCTGCCCCCGCAGCCCACCGAGTCTGCTGCATCAACACCCCTTCGTCTTCAGCGTCATCAGGTGACATCTTTATAGTTCATTTCCAGCTGGGAGCGCCCTCAGGTCCGTCCCTGTGGCGTGTATCTCTTTTATTTCATGTTCTTAGCTCACTCTGCTTGGGGCGCCCCTTGGGCTGCATTCTCCCCAAGCCGCTCGGGTCAGACCCAGCGGCATGTACCCCTCTTGCATTTATCTTAGGGCCATGTTTTTGACCCGTCATGCTTGTTGTTTGGTGCCTGTTCACGGTACCTTTTTCTTCTTGGATGTCGCAAGCTTGTGCGTTAAAGGGGGGGTGCCTGAGCATCGCGACTCAGGGCTCCTACCGGCTCTCCGGCCCTCACCCTCTGGTCTTCCCATGGCATCATGCCCCGGTATACCAGCGACGGCTGAGACCAGCCCGAGAGCCGGGACCCGAGGACGTAGAGTTTCGACATCTAACCCAGCTTGCGTGTTAAAGGGGGGGTGCCTGAGCATCGCGACTCAGGGCTCCTACCGGCTCTCCGGCCCTCACCCTCTGGTCTGCCCACCGCATCGCGCCCCGGCATACCAGCGACGGCTGAGACCAGCCCGAGAGCCGGGACCCGAGGACGTAGAGCATCCGCATCTAGCCAAATTTGCAGGAACACACTCCAAGATAAGTCCCAGAGCCAGGCGCAACCCGCCTTTGGGTAGGGCCCCATGAGTCCCGAGCTGGATCACGGGTGAACCAACACGCCTCGCCAGGCCTTTCGTGCTTCGCCGCCTCTCCAAGGCAACTAACGGCTAACCGTCGTTTGTCGCGACGAACTCTCATTTCTTCTGTGATGAGCCTGCAGGGTCTCCCTAGGAGCGTCGTCATGCGAGGCCCTCACGGTGTCTTCTTTACTCCTATCCATGCAAACTGCTTGCGCGTTAAAGGGGGGGTACCTGAGCATCGTGACTCAGGGCTCCTACTGGTTCTCCAGCCCTCACCCTATGGCCTTGTCCATGGCATCGCGACCTGGCATACTAGCGACGGTTGAGACTCGCTCGAGAACCTGGACCCGAGCACGTAGAGCAGAAAGGGGAGAGAGGGCGAGAGGAAAGAAGCACGTGATGACCTCGCCAAGCAACCCCCTGCCAGCCAAGGCACGGACTTAGCGCCGCACCAGGAAGCATTCCTGACCCTCGAGATAAATCACTCTTCGGGAACACTAGCTATCGCAGCACCATCCCCGCACTTAATACAATTCCGTCTTAGCAACGTCGCTCTCCTTTCTCACCGAATGATGGCTGCTTGAGCGCCAAGGGGGACCTCCTGAGCATCGCAACTAAGGGGCTCACCTCCTGGCCTTGACCACGGCATCGCGACCTGGCATACCAGCAATTGCTGAAGCCGCCTTGGGACTGGGACCTGTCGGTGCAGAGCACCAAGCCCTCACGAGGTCTGACAGGAAGAAACTAAGCTAAGACGGAATAACCATTTCGCATTGCTTCATAATGGGGATCATATTGACAAAAGGAGCTACAGACACCTTACAAGCCCCCACGGGGTAAATTCTTGGCTCCTCGCAGGGACAAAAGACGCGTATCCTAAGGAGTCCTAACTACGAGGACCATCGCGGCAGACGCCATCATCAACAGTGGGTCGTCTAGCACCGGCGCCAACCCCATAGCTCAGGGGCGGCGATGGCCGGACGAGCCCGCCCTGCTCCGAGAGCGGCGCAGGCTGGGGGGTTCGTAGCTGTCGTCGCTCGTCTCCGGAGTCACAAAGAGCTTGGCAGAGTCGCTGGATTCTCCGGCACTCCCGCCGCTTGAGGAGCTGTTGGAGGAGCGTGCGGCAGCATGCCTGGTCCCAGCCGCTCCAGAGCTTCTGCCGCTGCCTCTGGGACAACACTCCAGCTGGCGCCCTTCTTCGTCGAAGACCTTGAAGAGCATCATGGAAGCACCATCAAACTCCAGGTGGATCACGAGGGCGCCCCTCGCCCTGCAAACCCGGGCGATCTCGCCCCAGCCCTGGGTCCTGAAGACCTTACCTGGGGCGACGACCTCGACATCTGCATCGGTCACAGGACTCTGGCAATCGGCATGCTGCAGCCAAAGCCTGAAAGGCCCACTCGGCGGAATCTCGAAGGCGAAGGAAGGAGGAAGGCGAATCCAAGATAGAGGAGGCATGGCGGCATGGAGCACAAACTCTCGGGAGGAGACCTCGGCGTGGACTCTAGGAGGGACAACGCGCACCGCCGTGACTCACAGGCGTTGACAGTGGCGGCGTCCATGTCGCTCGACACCAGCTCCTACAGGGCCCCCATGGTTGGCGTACAAAGGCAGCGGGAACCCTGGCGGCGGCCGCTCGCACCAAGGCCTCGACACCTCCTGCCGCATGCCCTCATCTCGGCGGCAGAGGACCAACCGCTTCTTCGGCGGAACCGGGTCAGGACCCTCTCGGGGGGCCTTTCCCTTCTCTCCTGTGGAGAACCGGCAGATGGGCGCCATCAGCGCGAGACGGAGCGATGGCGAAGATGAAGAAGAGGGGGAATAACAGAGGAAGATTGACTGGAATGGCTCGCGCTGTTCCGTACTTATAGCCAAGGGAGGCCAACCGTCGGCCTCCACGACCGAAGGTAATCATGACTCGTTTCGCATACAGGGACTTGTCGAATCCGTGCAGTTGCCGAGGCGTCGTGGGGAAGTGGAGGCACCCACGTCCAATCAACCGCCATGCGGCGCCCAAGGCCGCAGGCTGTTAGGGCTTGCGACGCTTCACACTTGCCCTTTCGCCCCTCTGCTCGGCCATGTCCGGGCGCGCCTTGGGCCCGGGGGCTACTGTCGGTGTTCTGGGAATGGGGGTCCCCAGACTTGCCTGCCTGCGGCCTGCGGCGTGGCTCAAAGGGGGCCCAGCATGGCCCATCTTCATCAGCACAAGCTCAAGACCCTCGCGAGGGATCAAGCCTCGCGGGGCAGACGACAAGGAGCTTCCTCAGGCGCGGCCTCGTCAGGCTGGCTCACGAGTAGGCGGAGAGTTCAAGGCGGGGTACCTCGCGAGGTGCCCATGACGCAAGCCATGACGACCAAGGGCGCCAGCCGGGCGCCAGCCAGCGCGGTGTCCTTCTTTCCTCTTTGGTGCAAGGGGAGCATGCGCAGGTGAGAGCATCAAGCAAAGGCATCCATTTCGGTGCAATAAGACCAAGACCAGTCCAACGGCAGGATGGAGGTCACCGTGGAGCCCAAGCCGGCGTTACCACCAGAGCCTTTGACAGGCGAGGAACAACTTTAGTCAGGATAAGTGTACTAGATGTTCCCCTTCAAAATGGCCAATTGTTGGCGCCCTTCCCGCTCAATATTTGGGAAGAGGCCCAGGGCCTTCACCTCTAAATAGGACTAGCCAACCACAGGGTAGAGGGGCCGAGGAGAGATCTAGAGAGGAATCTGGAGATAAGATAGGCATCTAGAATCAACCCCTCAAAAGGGACAACACCACCATAAGAACAGGCCCTCGCGAGGCTGTTCTTCCTTGTATTGTTCATCATCAGCCCAAGAGGTAATCCACCACGCCACACACTGGAGTAGGGTATTACACCACAATGGTGGCCTGAACCAATATAAACCCTGTGTCTCTTGTGTTGTTCTTCTCGTAGTTTAGATCTTAGCGATTTGGTGAGGAACAGGTAGGTAGAAGGCGAAACCTTCGCGCGCACCCCAGTGTTCGAACCTCAAGGGTCTGCCGGAATCCTAAATCCGACGGGCGGTGCACCCTCCACCTCAAGTACAATAGCGACACGACCCTCTACATGAGGGTGTTCGGAGAAGATGCCCCCCGTGTTGGGTGATGCCCTAAAGACGATGACGGTGACGAAGTGCTCGGCGTTGGTGAGGCCGTGACGAGGGCGAAGGTGAACCCGATCCCGGTGGCTACCACAGCTCGTCGAGCTTCAGCGGCTCCTCCTCCGGCGACAACTCCTCCAGCGGTGGCCGGGACTAGCCACCATGCTGTCGCGCCCGCTTCGAGGGCAGTAGCGGGTCATCTCGTCACCGCGCCATGGTGAAGCGCGAGGCGGTGTCTGATTGAGCTCAGGAGGACGAGGCAGATCCCTTCTCGCGAGCCGTTGTAAGGCGCGCGCTGTTTTTATTTTGTTTTTTTCCTTTTCCTTCATTGAGAGAGAGAAGTATGGAGCCCCGTGGGGGCGTGCAATAGACTATGATCCCCTAATTATCGTGCTATATTCATTGTTCCTGTGTTGTGTTATGGTGTCGTGGTTATGTACCTGCACGTAGTAACAACTTAGCTCGGGATGTTTGCAGTAGTTTCCAGTTCTGGAGGTGCCTGCTTGAGGCCTCGCCGGGCGCCTTAAGATCTACAAAAATTAGTTGGGAGAATCATTTCCGAACCTTGGCCGCGAGGGTTGCCGTCTATGGCCTAGTGCTATGTGTCGCGATGCCCGAGGGGCATGGAACGGGAGGGGTGCTCCCACTATGAACTCGAACAATCGGGCCTCGCGAAAATCAGGAGAGGAATGGCTCACGAGGGCGCCCACGCAGCCCCTCACGAGGTTTGCGAGAGAGAGATCGAGTCAGGCAAAAGCTGAAAACAGAGAACCGGGGCAGAAGACGGCAAACAACACTAGAAGCAACTTCAATAAAGGTTCAAGCAAAGGAGAACAAACCAACTGCGGAAAGCAAATGAAAAGTCGTGTCCGGCACCTAGTCTAGTCTTCGACGTCTTCTCACCAGTGCGGAGCTAAGTGCTACCACTGGGCGTGGGCGGGAGCCCCCGAGGCCAGAGGGCGGCACTCCGGAGACTCCGGGGCATGTATAGCCCCAACTCATTATTACGTGAGAGTGTCACGGGCAGCGAGCTTCACAGGCACTGGTCCTTCTTCACAGGCATAGGGCCTTTCTTCGGGCGGCGAGCTTCACAGGCACTGGGCCTTCTTCACAGGCACTGGGCCTTTCTGCGCGGGTAGAACTTCCAGAGGTGCTCAATGTTCCAGGCGTTTGGGACGGGCACCCCTTCCTGAGTCTCCAGGCGCGCGGCGCCAGGCCTGGAAACATGGACAACCTTGAACGGGCCCTCCCACATGGGCGAGAGCTTATGCAGCCCTTCCCTGGAGAGCACCCGCCTGAGTACGAGGTCACCTACCTTGAGAGTCATGGGGCAGATGTTGCAGCAATGATATCGCCGCAGCGCCTGCTGGTATCTTGCTGCTCGCAGTATGGCTTCTCGACGGTGCTCCTCCCCCAACACGAGGTCCATCCCCCACATGGCGTCCTATTGTGCTTCATCACATGCCAGGACCCACGCGGAGGGACGGCTGACCTCGTGAGGGAGGACCGCCTCTGCTCTGTAGACGAGGAAGAACGGGGTCTCGCGAGTTGGCTTGGTGGCGGTAGTGCAGATGGACGACAACACGGACTGGAGCTCGTCGTACCAGCCCCTGCCATAGGCCTCCAGCTTCTTCTTGAAGGTCCTAGTTTTGAGGCACCCCAGGACCTCTGCGTTGGCATGTTCGGTCTGGCCGTTACTCCAGGGGTGTGCCACCGAAGCGCAGCATATCTGTGTTCCAAGGTTAGCACAATATGTTTTGAAGAGATTGTTGGTGAATTGCAAACCGTTGTCGGTGATGATGCGATTAGGGCCCCGAACCGGCTCACGAGGCCCTTGATGAACTTGACTGCAGAACCAGTTGGGATGGTGTGGACGGGTTTCACCTCTGCCCACTTGGTGAACTTGTCGATGGCGACGTAGAGGTAGCGGTAGCCCCCAGGCGCTCGAAGAAACGGGCCCAAGATATCCATCCCCCAGACCGCGAATGGCCATGAGAGTGGGATGGTCTGCAAGCCCTGAGCTGGCTGATGGATCTGCATGGCATGGAATTGGCAGGCTTCACAGGACTTCACGAGCTCGATTGCGTCATTCAGTGCCGTAGGCCAGTAGAACCCGCTGCGAAATGCCTTGCCGATGAGGGTCCGTGATGACGAGTGTTGTCCGCAATCTCCATCGTGTATGTCAGCAAGCAATTCCTTCCCCTGTTCCCTGGAGATGCAGCATAGGCAAACGTCATTTGGACGCTTTCGGTAGAGCTCTCCGTCTTGGATGCAGTAAGCCCTGGCCTGCCGGGCCACGCGTTCCGCGTCCTCCTCTTTCTCTAGTAGCTTCCCTTGCATCAGATAGTCCTTGAATTCCGTGGTCTAGCATCCCTCCTGAGGCTCCAGTGCCAGGAGTAAGCATGCTCCTGAGGCCAGGCCACAGGCCGGGGCTCCTGTGGCAGGTGGCTGAGCGAGTTCCTCCCGAGGTTGTGCTGTACTTGAAAGTGACGATGCCGTCGATGGCTTGAAGAGTCGTTCCTCGAAAATGCCAGACTCCTGAGGCAGCCGCCTGGATGCCATCCTGGGGATGTCCTCAGCATCTTGGTTGGTGCCACGGGGCATATGCTACAACTCCAGCCCCCAAAACTGCTTTTCCATCTTGCGCACCTCAGCAAGATACGCTTCCATGTGCTCATCCTTCGGCTTGTACACCTTGTTGGAGAAGTTGACGAGGAGCTATGAATCGCCCTTGATGATGAGGCGCGTCACCCCCAGTGTTGTTGCAGCTTTCAAGCCTGCTATGTGGCCCTCATATTCTGCTATGTTGTTGGAGACCTTCTCGCCCTGCTGGAAACAGTGCTGCACGGCGTAATAGAGCTTGTCCTGAGTGGGGGATATAAGCACTGCGCCAGCCCCCGCGCCATGTCGCGAGAATCCTCTATCGAAGTACATGACCCAGCCATCTGGTGCCTCACTTCCTGGGAAAACGGACCGATCCTAGACTGCTTCGAGCCCTGGCTCCTTTGTCCATTCTGCCACAAAATCTGCAAGTGCGGCTCCCTTGACGACCCTGGTTGTGTTGAATTCTGACTGAAACGCTTGCAGCTCAATGTTCCATTCGGCGACCCTTCCAGCGGAGTTGGGTCTCCTGAGTACCCTTTCCAATGGGTAGGCCGAGACGACCTTGATGGGGTGACCTTGAAAGTAGTGCCGCAGCTTACGCGAGGCCACCAACAACGCGAGCAAGAGCTTCTGAGGCATGGGGTATCGTGCCCTTGCATCCCGCAACACCGTGCTAACGAAGTACACCGGATGCTCGACGAGGGTGGGTGTGCTGACGAGGTATGTGCCCTCTGGAGGGTTAGGCGCCTCCTGAGACGACAGAGCCCCCAGCGCCTGGCTGCCTGGCGCGGCCTCTTCAGCCCTAGGGGCGTCTTCCTGCTGAGGCTGGTCTCCATTTGCCGAGGCTGTAGTCTTTGCGAGGCCTTCTTGGTGTTGTGCCGCCGCGGCCGGGGCCATGGCCGGTCATGACACAGCCTTGACCTGGCACTCCTACCGAACCGCCACTAGAGCTGCACTAGTGGAGTAGGGTGTGGCGGCGAGGTAGAGCACCAGGGGCTCGAGAGGGCGTGGTGCCACCACCACAGGAGGGCTGGTCAGATACTTCTTGAGGTCTTGAAACGCTTGGTCGGCCTCCCGTGTCCACTCAAATGGGCCCTTATTCTTCATCAGCTTGAAGAAAGGCAGGGCGTGCTCCCCCAGCTTGGAGAGGAAGCGTCCTAACGCAGTTATGCGTCCGACGAGCTTCTGCATTTCTCTAAGGGTTTGCGGTGGACTCACGTCTTCGATTGCCTTGACCTTCTCCGGGTTGGCCTCGATCCCTTTGTGGGACACGAGGAAGCCTAGAAGCTTGCCGGAAGGAACTCCAAACACGCACTTCTCTGGGTTGAGTCACAGACCCGAGACTTCACCACAATGTCGTCGACGTAAGCCTTGGCGTTTTTCCCGAGCTGCCAGCCTAAGGCGATGTGCATCAGCCGTTGGAAGGTTGCACCCGTGTTGCGCAACCCGAACGGCATGCAGGTGTAGCAGTATACCCCACATGGGGTCAGGAAGGCCGTCTTCTCCATGTCGTCTACCGCGATCTTGATTTGGTAATAACCCGAAAACGCATCCAAGAAACACAGCAGGTCACACTCGGTGATGGAGTCGACAATTTGGTCGATGCAGGGGAGGAGGAACGGATCTTGAGGGCAGGCCTTGTTGAGGTTGGTGAAGTCGACGCACATGCGCTCCTTCCCCCTTTTTTGGCACAACAACAGGGTTTGCCATCCATTCGGGGCAGCGAACCTCGCGAATAACACATGCTGCCTCTAGCTTGTGGGTTTCTTGGATGATGAAGGCCTGCTTTTCGGTGGACTGCCACCTTGCTTTCTTCTTCACGGGACGTATATTGGGGCACACATTCAGGTGATGCTCAATCACCTGCCTTGGGACCCCTGCTAGCTGCTTGGTTCCCATGCGAACACATCCTTGTTCGAGTGCAGGAACATCACTAGGGCCTCCTCTTGGTCGGGGTCGAGGTTGGCACCTATGGTGAAGGTGGCGCCTGAGGACCCGTCCTCCTCAACTGGCACCTGCTTGGTCTCTGCCTTGTCCTGGGTGAACAGCTGCTTCCTCTTGGTCGGTGCAGCCTCCTTGGCCTTGGAGGTGTCCGTGCCGGCAGGGTACGCTGTTGCGGCTGCCTAGAGGGCGAGCTTGAGCGCCAGCAGAGCATCCTTGGTATCTCCTGCTACGGTGAGGACGCCGCTGCTCCCGAGCATCTTCATGAGGTTGCAGGCCGGATGGGTCGCTGCCATGAACTGAGCCAAGGCAGGGTATCCGAGGATGGCATTGTACGGGAGGCCGATGTGGGCGATGTTGAACTTGACTTGCTCCGTGCGGAAGTTGTCGTGGGTGCTGAAGGTCACAGGGAGGCGGATCTGCCCCACGGAGCTGGAGGAACCGCCTTCGACTCCCGAGAAGGGCTTGCTGGGTCGAAGTTGTTCCAGCGGTACATGGAGGAGGCTCAAGGCCTCCACCGAGAGCACGTTGAGGCTGGCACCGCCATCGATGAGGGTCTTGGTGACGGCCACCTGGAAGATGGTGGGCATGCAAAGCATTGGGAGCGCACCCGAGCAGGCGGTGTTGATGGGGTGATCGTCCGAGTTGAAGGTCAGGTCGGCCTTGGGTGCGGCCCAACCTGGAGGAGCTCCTTGCCGCGCGAGGGCGGCGCCGATTTGGCGGAAGAATGGCTTGGCGTGGTGGTCTGAGGGTGGCGCCTGCGAACCGCCCAGGAGAGCTGCGACGACCGGGGGCACCGGCGTAGCGTAGTGGGTGAGGAAGAGGTTGCACAGCTCCTCCTAGGAGGCCACAGAAGATGTTGGCAGGTTGAGCAGCCAAACGCACGGGACACCGGTAAGGGCCATGGGAAACCAGTTGGCCATGACCTTGTCGTCGCCTCCGGCCTTGAGGACGGCCTCCTCGTATGCCAGCAGGAAAGCCAGCAGATCCGCCGCGCCGTTGTAACGCGGCGGCATCTCTGGCTTGAACTTGTGCATCCACTGCACTTGCCACAAGGCGGGGGCCAACGCTCAGAGCCCCCTGGCCCCAGCGCTAGCATCGGCCACCGGAGCCGGAGGCGTGTTGTCCGCCATGAGGGCAAAGCACAGTGTTGGTGGAGAGCGAGTCGACGAAAGGGAGACCTCTGGCGCACCCCTACCTGGCGCGCCAAATGTCGGATATCGGGTTCCGGCAAAACCCTTAAGGTTCAAACTCTGGGGTGAGCACGAAGATCCTCTCCCTACCGAAACACGTCCTCAGCCTCGCCGCGGTTACTAAGCTAGCACGATCAACAACACAAGAGACACAAGGTTTATACTGGTTCGGGCCACTGTTGTGGTGTAATACCCTAATCCAGTGTGTGGTGTGGTGGATTGCCTCTTGGGTTGGTGATGAACAGTACAGAGGAAGAACAACCTCGCGAGGAGAGGTGTTCTTGTGGTGGAGTGTTGATGAGCTAGGTTCGGATCAGGTCCCCTTCTACTGTGGTGGCTGGCCCTATTTATAGAGGCCCTGGTCCTCTTCCCAAATATTGAGCGGGAAGGGAGCCAAAAACGTCCGTTTTGAAAGGGGACATCTAGTACAAGCTATCCTGACTAAAGGTGGTCTTTGACTGCCAAAGGCACTGGTGATGACGCCGTCTCGGGAGCCACGGTGACCTCCATCCTGCCGTCCTGCTGGTCTTGGTCTCATCGAACCGATATGGAAACCTTTGCCTGATGCCTCGGTACTCCACGCCTGCGCTTGCCCCCTTTTCACCAAAGAGGAAACAAAGACACTGTGTAGGCTGGCGCCAGTCTGGCGCCTGCCTGGTCTTGATCGTCATGGCTTGCGTCATGAGCACCTCGTGAGGTACCCCTTGCCTTGATCTCTCCGCTTCCTCGCGAGCCTTCCTGGTGAGGCCACCCCTGAGGAGGCCTTGCGTCATCCGCCCCACCAGGCTTGGCCCCTCGCGAGGGTCTTGAGTGTTTGTTGATGAAGACGGGCCGTAATGGGCCACTGGCTGAGCCACGCCGCAGGCCGCAGGCAAGCATGTCTGGGGACCACCGTTCCCAGAACGCTGACAAAGATATGTCCATTGTGTCCCTAAGAAGGGAGGTATTTACTATAGTTCCTAATGATAAAGATGAATTGATCACGCAAAGAATTATTACATGTTATAGGATGGTAGTTGATTTCTAAATTAAATAAAGCTACTAAAAAATATCATTACCCTTTACCTTTTTTTGATGAAATGCTAGAAAGACTATCCAAACATACACATTTCTGCTTCCTAGATGGTTATTCTGGTTTCTCTCAAATACCTGTGTCAGCGAACGATCAAGAAAAGACTACTTTTACTTGCCCTTTCGGTACTTTTGCTTATAGACGTATGACTTTTGGTTTATGTAATGCATCTTCTACCTTTCAAAGATGCATGATGGCTATATTCTCTGACTTTCGTGAAAAGATTTGTGAGGTACTCATGGATGATATCTCTGTTTACGGATCCTCTTTTGATGATTGCTTGAGCAACCTTGAACGAGTTTTGCAGAGATGCGAAGAAACTAGCCTTGTTTTGAATTGGGAGAAGTGCTACTTTATGGTTAATGAAGGCATTGTCTTGGGGCATAAAATTTCTGAAAGAGGTATTAAAGTTGATAAAGCTAAAGTTGATGCTATTGAAAAGATGCAGTGTCCCAAGGACATTAAAGGTATACGATGTTTCCTTGGTCATGCCGGTTTTTATAGGAGGTTCATTAAGGACTTTTCTAAAATCTCTAGGCCTCTGACTAATTTATTGCAAAAAGATATTTCTTTTGTCTTTGATGATGATTGTGTCGAAGCATTTGAAATACTTAAGAAGGCTTTGATTTCTACACCTATGGTTCAGCCACCTGATTGGAATTTAGCCTTTGAAATTGTGTGTGATGCTAGTGATTATGCTGTAGGTGCAGTTCTATGGCAAAGAGTTGATAAGAAACTAAATGTTATTCAATATGCTAGTAAGACTCTTGACGCTTGCTCAGAGAAATTATGCTACTTCTGAAAAAGAATTCTTAACAATTGTATTTGCTTGTGATAAGTTCAGACCTTATATTGTTGATTCTAAAGTAACTATTCACACTGATCATGCTACTATTAAATATCTTATGGAAAAGAAAGATGCTAAACCTAGACTTATTAGATGGGTTCTCTTGGTACAAGAATTTGATTTGCATATTATTGAGAGAAAGGGAGCTGAGAACCCCGTTGCACACAACTTGTCTAGGTTAGAGAATGTTCTTGATGACCCACTACCAATTGATGATAGCTTTCCTGATGAACAATTAGTTGTCATAAATGCTTCTCGTACTGCTCCATGGTATGCTGATTACACTAATTACATTGTTGTTAAATTTATACCACCTAGTTTCACATACCAGCAAAAGAAAAAGTTCTTTTATGATTTAAGACATTACTTCTGGGATGACCCACACCTTTATAAAGAAGGAGTAGATGGTGTTATTAGACATTGGGTACCTGAGCATGAATAGGAACAGATCCTACGCAAGTGTCACTCCGAGGCATATGGAGGACACCACGCTGGAGACAGAACTCTACATAAGGTATTGCAATCCGGTTTTTATTGGCCTACTCTCTTCAAAGATGCCCGTAAGTTTGTCTTGTCTTGTGATGAATGTCAAAGAATTGGTAATATTGGCAGACCTCAAGAAATGCTTATGAATTATTCTCTTGTTATTGAACCGTTTGATGTTTGGGTCTTTGATTATATGGGACCTTTTCCTGCCTCTAATGGATATACACATATTTTAGTTGTTGTTGATTACGTTACTAAGTGGGTAGAAGCTATTCCAACTAGTAGTGACGATCATAACACCTCTATTAAGATGCTTAAAGAAGTAATTTTTCCGAGGTTTGGAGTCCCTAGATATCTCATGACTGATGGTGGTTCACATTTTATTCATGGTGCTTTTCGTAAAATTCTTGCTAAGTATGATGTTAATCATAGAATTGCATCCCCATATCACCCACAGTCTAGTGGTCAAGTAGAATTGAGTAATAGAGAGCTCAAATTAATTTTGCAAAAGACTGTTAATAGATCTAGAAAGAATTGGTCCAAGAAACTTGATGATGCATTATGGGCCTATAGAACTCCATATAAAAATCTTATGGGTATGTCTCCGTATAAGATGGTTTATGTAAAAGCATGTCACTTACCTGTCAAACTTGAACATAAGGAATATTGGGCTATAAAAGAGCTCAATTATGATTTCAAACTTGTCGGTGAGAAGAGGCTATTTGATATTAGCTCACTTGATGAATGGAGCACCAAAGAATATGAGAATTCCAAGCTGTTTAAAGAAAAAGTTAAAAGATGGCATGACAAAAGGATATAAAAGCATGAGTTTAATGTAGGTGATTATGTTTTTCTTTTCAATTATCGTTTAAGATTTTTTGCAGGAAAACTTCTCTCTACATGGGAAGATCCTTACGTTATCGAGGAGTTCTATCATTCCGGTGCCATAAAATCAACAACTTCGAAGGCACAAATCCAAAGGTGGTGAACGGTCAAATAATCAAATATTATATCTCAGGTAATCCTATAAATGTTGAAACTAATATTATTGAAACCGTAACCCCGGAGGAATACATAAGGGACACTTTCCAGAATGTTTTAGACCCCGAAAAGGAATAGGTATGTGGTACGGTAAGTAAACCGACTCCAAAACAGTTCTAATAGCAAATTTTCTCTATTCTGGAATACTTAAGAAAATAGGACAATAAGAAGTAGTCTGGGAAGGACACGAGGCGTCCACGAGGGTGGAGGGCGCGCCCTACCTTACTGGGCGCGTCTTCCTACCTCGTGGGCACCTCGTATGCTCTCCAGACTCCGTCTTCTTGCACGTTACTTCTTTTGCTCGGTAAAAATTCATTATATAATCCCCCGAAGGTTTTGACCACCGTATCACACAAACATCTTATGTCTTTGTTTCAAGTTGTTTCTGCCGTAGATGAGAGCAATATGTCATCCCAGGATTCAGAGGGGGAAACCTATGTGGTTGATTACCTTGCAGACCCTAAGGTCTACGGGGACTTGGAGCATTGTGGTTGGACCACTGAGGAAGAAGAATACTATGAGCCTAAGGGAAAGGAGGAGACGAGCTCAGATGAAGATGAAGTCCCGTTACCTCAACCTGGGGATATGCATGTGGAGTTTAAAAAGTGAAGCCTCCCTGATAGGGAAAAGAAACCCAAGATCGAGTTTATCACTTTTTGTCTCTTGCAGGAAAACAAACAGGAACTATGCAAAAGGATATTAAGCCTTGAGCAGGAGATCAATGATCCAAGGGAGCAAAATTCCATTCTCAAACACAAATTAAGGAAGAAGCCTACATCATCAACAACTCCTTCTTCACCACCTCCGAGGACATAATCACATCGGTATGGCACTCCCCTTGGCAACTGCCAAGCTTGGGGGAGGTTCCCCGGTATCGTATCACCATCACACTCCTATCTTTAACATTTTACTTAGTTCCATCCTTTTGGTAATATCTTGATCTAGTAGAATAAAGTTTTGGTATGAATTAGTTTTGAGTTTTGCTTTGTGATCCCTCTATGTAATCGAGTCCGTGAGCTATATATAATAAAGATTAGTGTTGAGTCAAGGGCTTTGCTATCTTGCTATGATCTTGAAAAAATGGAAAGAATAAAAAGAAATAAAAGAGTTCATATTGATCTTATGGATACTAATGACTTCACACATAAAGAGTATGATACATAAAAGTTGTTTAGAGTTGGCAAACATAGTTTTGGTCATCGTTGCAATTAATAGGAATTAATAAAGAAAGAGAGGTTCTCACATATAAATATACTATCTTGGACATCTTTTATGATTGTGAGCACTCATTAAAGTATGACATGATAAAGAGTTGATGTTGGACAAGGAATACAACGTAATGGGTTATGTTTTCTCCCATCTCAGTCAAAGTATATTGTCATGGATCATTCAAACATGTTGAGCTTGCCTTTCCCCCTCATGCTAGCCAAATTCCTTGCACCAAGTAGAGATACTACTTGTGCATCCCAATATCCTTAAACCCAGTTTTTCCCTGAGAGTCCACCATACCTACCTATGGATTGAGTAAGATCCTTCAAGTAAGTTGTCATGTTGCAAGCAATAAAAATTGCTCTGTAAATATGTATGACTTATTAGTGTGGAGAAAATAAGCTTTATACGATCTTGTGATACGGAAGTAATAAAAGAGACAGACTACATAATAAAGGTTCATATCACAAGTGGCAATATAAAGTGACGTTCTTGAAAATTCAACTATCCCTAGGTGGTTTTGGTAAGTCCTAACAACATATAGCTCATTGAGCTAACATCATTCCAAGATGAATATTTCAGGAAAAGCTCAATGAATGGCATGGCATGGATGATAAAAGTGGATCCCTCAAAATGCTAAGGATAAAAGGATTGGCTCAAGCTCAAAAGCTCAAGACTCTACATTTTATATTTTAGTGATCCAAGATCACATTAAGATATAGGAAAAGCCAATACTATCAAGAAGGGATGAGGTGTTGCTTAATGAGTTTCTTGCTCCACAGTGCTTAGTGATATGCTCCAAAACCCTCAACTACTTTCTCACATCAACATATGACCTAAACCCAAAAGTCAACCTCGGCCCTACCGATTCTTTCTACCCGACGCCACCGAGTTCAGATGTCATGGCCACTACCACAAACCCTAGGCAAATCAGGCTCACCGATAGGGATCTCGGTCTCACCAAGATGGGATTGTAATCTCTCTGTTTCCCTTCGTAATGTTTTGGTACCACCGAGATGAGCGATCGGTCGCACCGAGATTGCAATGTAAACTCCCTATTTCCTTTTCGTAACATTTCGGTCCCATCGAAATGAGCGAACCAGTCCCACCGAGTTTACCTGACCAACTCTCTGGTTAGCTTATTACCAAAATCGGTCTCACCGAGTTTGTGTAATCGGTCTCACGAGATTACGTTTTGCCCTAACCCTAATCATATCGGTCCTACCGAGTTACCTGTCGGTCCCACCGAGTTTCTCAATTCGGTCCCACCGAGTTTGGTAAGTTGTGTGTAATGGTTAGATTTTGTGTGGAGGCTATATATACCCCTCCACCTCCTCTTCATTCGTGGAGAGAGCCATCAGAACAAACCTACACTTCCAACTTGCTGTTTCTGAGAGAGAACCACATACGCATGTATTGAGGCCAAGATATTCCATTCCTACCATATGAATCTTGATCTCTAGCCTTCCCCAAGTTGCTTTCCACTCAAATCTTCTTTCCACCAAATCCAAATCCTATGAGAGAGAGTTGAGTGTTGGGGAGACTATCATTTGAAGCACAAGAGCAAGGAGTTCATCATCAACACACCATTTGTTACTTCTTGGAGAGTGGTGTCTCCTAGATTGGCTAGGTGTCACTTGGGAGCCTCCGACAAGATTGTGGAGTTGAACCAAGCAGTTTGTAAGGGCAAGGAGATCGTCTCCTTCGTGAAGATCTACTGCTAGAGTGGCAAGTCCTTCGTGGGCGACGACCATGGTGGGATAGACAAGGTTGCTTCTTCGTGGACCCTTCGTGGGTGTGACGCCCCCGATTCAATCGTACACTAAGCATGCACGCAAACGTGTACGATCAAGATCAGGGACTCACGGGAAGATATCACAACACAACTCTAAAAACATAAATAAGTCATACAAGCACCATATTACAAGCCAGGGGCCTCGAGGGCTCGAATACAAGTGCTCGATCATAGATGAGTCAGCGAAAGCAACAATATCTGAGTACAGAAATAAGTTAAACAAGTTTGCCTTAAGAAGGCTAGCACAAATTGGGATACAGATCGAAAGAGGCGCATGCCTCCTGTCTGGGATCCTCCTAAACTACTCATGGTCGTCGTCAGCAGCCTGCACGTAGTAGTAGGCACCTCCAGTGTAGTAGTCGTCGTCGACGGTGGCGTCTGGCTCCAGGGCTCCAGGATCTGGTTGCGACAACCAGGTAGAAGGGAAAGGGGAAAAGAGGGAGAAAAGCAACCATGAGTACTCATCCAAAGTACTCGCAAGCAAGGATCTACACTACATATGCATGGGTATATGTGTAAAGGGCCATATCGGTGGACTGAACCACAGAATGCCAGAATAAGAGGGGGATAGCTAATCCTGTCGAAGACTACGCTTCTAACAGCCTCCATCTTACAGCATGTAGAAGAGAGTAGACTGAAGTCCTCCAAGTAGCATCGCATAGCATAATCCTACCCGGCGATCCTCTCCTCGTCGCCCTCTTAGAGAGCGATCACCGGGTTGTATCTAGCACTTGGAAGGGTGTGTTTTATTAAGTATCCGGTTCTAGTTGTCATAAGGTCAAGGTACAACTCCAAGTCGTCCTGTTACCGAAGATCACGGCTATTGAATAGATTAACTTCCCTGCAGGGGTGCACCACATAACCCAACACGCTCGATCCCATTTGGCCAGACACACTTTACTGGGTCATGCCCGGCCTTGAAAGATCAACATGTCGCAGCCCCACCTAGGCACAACAGAGAGGTCTGGGCCCATCGCCCATTGCACACCTGCACGTTGCGAGGGAGGCCGGAAGCAGACCTAGCCTCCCTAATACAAGAGCAGGCGTTCTAGTCCAATCCGGCGCGCCGCTCCGTCGCTGACGTCGAGAAGGCTTCGGCTGATACCACAACGTCGAGTGCCCATAACTGTTCCCGCGTAGGTTGTTTGTGCGTATAGGCCAGTAGCCAGACTCAGATCAAATACCAAGATCTCGTTAAGCGTGTTAAGTATCCGCGAACGCCACCAGGGCCAGGCCCACCTGTCTCCTAGGTGGTCTCAACCTGCCCTGTCGCTCCGCCACAAAGTAACAGTCGGGGGCTGTCAGGAACCTAGGCCCACCTATACCGGGATGGAGCCACCTGTCCTTCCAGCCCCCACATCGGAACCACTTGCGGGTACTCAACGAGCTGACCCGACTTTAGTCACCATCTGTATAGGATATGTATGTATAGTATATACCCGTGATCACCTCCCGAGTGATCACAGCCCGATAGTATAGCAAGGCAGACTGACAAGAATGTAGGGCCAATGATGATAAACTAGCATCCTATACTAGGCATTTAGGATTGCGGGTATCAATGACTGTAGCAACAATGACAGGCTATGCAACAGAATAGGAGTAACCGAACAGTAACATGCTACACTACTCTAATGCAAGCAGTATAGAGAAGAATAGGCGATATCTGGTGATCAAAGGGGAGGCTTGCCTGGTTGCTCTGGCAAGGAGGGGTCGTCAACTCCGTAGTCGAACTGGGGTCGCCCGCAGTCTCGGGGTCTACCGGAAAGAAGTAACGGAGGGGGAACACAATAAATAACAGAGGAATCAAAGCATCACAAAGCATAACATGGCAATACGCGATGCTAGGTGTGCCCTAACGCGGCAGTAGGTGGTATCGGCGAAAGGGGGAAACATCCGGGAAAGTATCCCCGGTGTTTCGCGTTTTCGGACAGATGAACCGGAGGTGGAAAGTTGCGAGTTTGATAGGTTAGTGAGGTGTGGCAGATGAACGGGCTGCGTATCTGGATTCGTCTCGTCGTTCGGCGCAACTTTCATGTAGAAAGTATTTTCATCCGAGCTACGGTTTATTTTATATTAATTTTAAAAGATTTAAATCATTTTTAGGATTAATTTAGTTATTTTAATTCAACATTATCCAGAATAGTGCACTCTGATGTCATTATGACGTCAGCATGACATCAGCAGTCAACAGAGGTGTTGACTGGTCAAACTGACGTGCGGGACCCACCTGTCATACGCTGCTTAGATTAATTAGGATTTAGCTAATCTAATTACTGTTTAATTAAACTAACTAGTTAGTTAGATTAATTAAACATGATTAATTAACTTAATTAAATTCACTAATTAATTAAGTAGTAATTTTATTAATTCATTTTCGTTTATCTTTATCTTTTTTAAACGTTCTAGGGGCGTGGGCCCCATATGTCATAGGGCTAGAGGGCTACCGGGCGGTGGATGCGGGCGCCTAGGCGTGGGCATCCGCCCGAAAACGCATGGGCGTGATGGAGGGCGCCGGCGGAGGCCATGGCCTCGACAAGAAGCTGGCTAGGGCGGTCCCCGGCGGGGGCTCTAGCGGTGGCGGGGCTAGCAGCGTGAGGCGGGACAGGGGCGCCCGGCGGGAGGCGGTGACACATGCACGGCAGCGCGGGGCGGGCGCGTAGGCGCGAGCAAGGGGCCCGGAACATGGCCGACGCGGGGGACGGCTGCGGGCGTCAGTGGCCCGGCAGGAGCAGCAGGTCGAGCAGGGGAGCAGGGGCATGCACGCATCGGGCATGGTCGGGGCGCGGCGAAGCAAAGGCGGGGGGGCGCGTGGTGCGTGGCGAGCGCACAACTATCCACGCGGAAGCGCGACGCGGGGAAATGAGGAGGTCGGGGGTTTCCTCACCCTCCGCTCGTAGTTGTTCGAGCGGCAAGACGCGGGGGCGACCCTTGGGGAGGAGGACGGGGACGACATGCGGTGGGGACGAGGATGCGATGATGTAGAGGACGGCGGGGAGGCAGTCCGGGCGGCGACGGCGTCGAGCTGGCTCCAGGGACGGCGAGCGGCAGGTGGTGTCGAGGGCGCCGGTGAGGTTGGGGCGGCCCCCTCCCGATCCAGACCGGGATCGGGCAGAGGGGGTGAGGGAGAGGGTGGGTCGACGACGAGGAGGACGGCCTGTCCGGCAGGGAGGCGGCACCGGCGATTGGTCTCGGGGGCGCGTGACGTGCATTAGGGCTCGGGGCGCAGCTCGATCCAGACGGGGGGAGAGGATCGAAGGGAGTGGGGAAGTGAGTGGGGGGATCGTGCGGGGGAGAGTGGTGGGTTAGGGTTTCGGGACCCTAGGGAGTGGGGGGATAAGGGAGTGGGTGCGCGGGGTGGGCTAGCCCATTCGGGCGGCTGGGGGTCCGCGTGGATGGCCAGTTGGGCCAAAAGGCCCTGCGGGGGCGGGGGGGCTTTTATTTTGTTTTTTTGTTTTGCATTTTCTTTTATTTATTTCTCTTTTCTGTTTTAATTTAATTTAAAATATTTATGCACTTTATAAAACTGTGTCTTCTACACCATAATTATCTATGTAATATTTAGTACAAACCAAACATTTTTAAATTTAATGTTTGAAAACTTTTATTGTTTTCCTGTAATTAAATTTTGAAATTGTTTTGGTTTTGAATTATCTAGAGTTTATCAAGAGCAATCGAGGTGGCATGGCATCATTAGCGGGGGATCACTGTAGCTTAATTATCCGGGCGTCACAATTCTCCTCCACTACAAGAAATCTCGTCCCGAGATTTAAGAGGGGAGTAAGGGGGAAGAATAGGTTACGAAATTCTAACGATTCTTCTCGAAGAAGTTAATCCCTTTCGTTGATGTCTTGAATTCTTTATTCCAAAGCATCATGATGAAGTTGTCGTCCTTTCTTCGGGGAACTCCATCGTACTTACGAATAGGTAAGGGGCAGCTCTACAATGATAGGATGTTATAAGGGAAATTCATCTGAGGGTATCCCAAGAATGAACATATGAGTATCTCTCGAGTTGAAGAAATGACACACATCGAGAGGAAAGTAAGATGATGCAATAAGAAGTTTCAAGCGGATAGGCAATCGTTCATTGCCTGAAGCAGAGTGCGAAAGGGGTTCAGAGCAACGGGAATAAGCATTGTGTCCGATACCAGAATAGATCAATAGGAAAGTGGCCTGTGAATTACATACAAAGTCAAGCACGAGGAATAACTTTCACAACAGCTTGTACAGGAGAGTCAGGTTTCCATCCTGTGGAACTGTGGGTTATGGGCCCACCATGTGGGTTAAAAGTAGAAAGGGCGATGACGTCTTGCACGATCATGTAAGCAAGGCATGTCAGAGGATAGCCTATCAGTTATGTTGGCAACAATGCTGATACCAAGGGTGAGGGACAAAGAGAACCATCTTCCTGCTCGTTGGACGAGGCGGACCAATAGGCAAAGTTCTCGTCCATCGGTGGTTACCGAAATGTCATTAACAATAGTAACAGGGTCTTAATGACAAAATGACACAACACAGTGTTTACATAAGAAGTGAATTATTACTGCTTAGATCATATAGATCACAAGAAAGATTAAACAAAACAATGGAAAGGAAAAGGTGTTTAAACACATAATTCAGGGGTATATCCTTCCCAAGGTCAAAGAGAGCATGATATCCATGACAAGATATAATTGTAGGGAACCCTTTAGGAAAGGGGAGAGAAATTTCATGACATTACCCATACAGTGGTGTTTGGATAATTGAGCAAGAAACATTTAGCATTGGGCTTCAAATGTTCTTGTTGAAAATTGGAGTACCATAGACATGCTTCGAAATAGCATTGACATGGTCATCAGGTGAAGATTAGACTTTGGAAACACAAAGGATCCATCAGGAATAACTTGTCGAGTAAGTCTTACTATTTCCTCATGGAAGAATAGTTATCCTTGAAAAAGAAATTATAATGATAGGTCCTCCAGCCAGGGGGGCTAGGCATGACATCATAATACTGGGTCATCAAAGGACCAACATCATAACTCCTGGAAAGTTGTCCCAACCATCATATCTGACCGAGATTAAGATCCGATTGGTGTCATGATACCTCAGACTCAGGATGTCCGAGGAGAAAAGGTGCAAGACAAATCGATGAAATGACATTGCAAGATTCTCGGGAAATGAACTATGGAAGCGAGTTCCGAAACAAGAGTTCATCATTAAATCAAGAAGAGGATGAGGAGGTGACTGATGGACTCAGTGATACTTCATCGAGGTATCCAAAAGATGGATCTCCACAATTATGTGGATAAGGAGATAACATTTGTCATATCAAATGATATAAGGAAGTAAGCTCGAGGAAAACATACACAATTAAACATTGGTTGAAAGGTGCGCCTGAAATATGGGTTGGGTTGCACGACCAATGTCAGAATGGTGATTCAATAATTAATAGTCTAAGAATGAACGACCGACCATTAACTTCGAAGCAATAGGGTTGCTAGAAGTGCAAAATCCAAAAAACACCGTTCACCTGTTGGTACCCCAGTTGGAATCAACATAAGGACCAAGAAAGAATGGTGATGGTGAGAAGTATCACTATACCAAGAATTCTTAAGAGGTGGAGTAATCCTCACGACATTCTTGACATAAAAGATGGTAACACTCCAAGGTAAGGAAGAATAAATGCTGGATAGCAAGGAACTCAAGGTATAACACAAAACATGAACAAGTTTGTGTTGGCGGGAAGGCAATAAAGTGGCCAATGATAACACAACTCATCGAGGGCAAGGATGGCATTTATCTTCATGAATCCGGTTGATATCCTGGAAGAGCTCATAAGGTTGATGATGATCACGACACATTTGTCGAGAGATTTCATGAAGATATAATCAATCAGCAACGAAATCAAGTCAAAGGAATGACGAAGCAAGAGGTTATTGGTACACAGTTATGACACAAACTCGAACTCAAGCCTGTTGTTTAAGGTGAAAGGGTATGACGAGGAAAATCGACGTAAGCTTAGCTATCATCGCAAATTTTGCTACGGGAAGACAGACCATGTAGCATAGTTAAAATCAACACGAATAGATATAGCAGAGCTGGCTAGGAATGACATGATCAGGTACAAACTCGTACTTAAAGAAGATTATTGAAGAGTTGTTGAACTGTAGTGCGGACGCGGTTCAGTTATCGGTGTCTTGGAGTGTTTAATAACTCAGAGCCCGTGAAAAATTGGAATCTGTGAGAATGTAGTACTTGATGAAGAACTCATAAGAGGTTATGCAGTTCCATGATAATATCGAGATACCAGGGAGTAATACTCGACGACAGATCAATGTAGAGGTTGGACTGGGGTATTGCTCTGCAGAAGACAAGTGCTTAAACTTGCACGAGAAATGGTATTTAAAGAAGAACATGGTCGGACCACGATTGGAAAAGGCCATATCCCAGATATAAGATGAACTTATACCAAGGGAATAATTAATTTTAAATGAAGCTTCGATGAGAAGATCTACATCGTGTCTATGGGCATGAACACAAAGTTCAAGGTCGACTCCCACTTCTCCAATGCATAACCTTTCATTTTCTTCTCGCATTCGATGAAGTTTTTGTGTTGAAATTTTATCTTGGTAAAATACCAGAAGAGAATGACTCATGAAAACTTTCGAGTTCACACATATTAAGGAAGGCATAGGTTCAAGCCATCGGGGCTTCTTAGAATATATACCACGAACTTCAGGAGTAAATAACACAAGCTCAAAAGTAGAGCATGGTTGACAAAACAAAGGATACAATTAACCAAAGGCATTATGTATCAGGGAAAGAACTTCTTGAGGTTTTGTATACGAAGGACACTGTCGGATGATATTTCAACAAAGGATCCAACGGTCCATAGCGAAGCTGATGTGAGTACTGGCACACAATCAGAGGAAGAAACAATGCGAAGGCATTGGATTATAGAGGTAACTGGATAATTCAAAGCTCAATGCAAAGGAATTATGATTTCAAATTCAAGGGATCAGAAACAAACACTCTGATTAAGGATGGATGAGCTGAATAGACTTAGGGGTACAATCGACGACAATTTAATTGGTTGAGAACCAAATCATGTCCAAACTGACATTGAGCCGGAAGGATGAATTCTAGGATTCGACGGAGGAATGTGAGCATCCTCAACATATTGAATCAACAGACTTAAAATGATGAAGTCAAGGGATGCCAATAGGATTACGAGACTTATGGGATTAACCATAAAAGCAAGCAAGAATTTCAAGAGCAATAGGCTGCTCAGGAATTTCAGAAGATCGAATGGTATTTCGAAGTCTTTTGCAAAACACTTGATCAGTGGGGTTGAGCGGATACTCGGTAAGTGCGAGGAATTATCCGTAGGGGGTATTCATGTGGCAAGAACTGCAAGGCAGTAGGCAGAAAGTATTCTCGGAACAATAGAGAGAATTATGGGGTATCTTGTAATAACAAGATCAATAGGATTGAAAGGAAAAGTGCATGTAGTTATCCATAATAATATAGCAGTGGCATGGAATAGCAACAAGAGGTGAGCATAAAGTCTAGAGAGAACATCGAAGAGTATCTTCGGAATCCTTCGGTGCACCAAATATTCATCTGGAGTGAGGTGCTCTCTGGGAGGAAGTAATTACGAGAACCTAGAGCTAGCGTTCGTAAAATCATTTAACCCGAATAGAAGAGAGATCAGAATCCCGGAGTATAGATGAGGAATAAAAGATCCTAATACCACCCAATGGCAACATGGGGCCGTAAGCCGCACAGCCATGTCAGTAAAAGTTTTGTAAAGTCTAGACTCGACTTCGGCCAAAGAGTGTGGAAGGGGGATTCCTACAGGCAGTCGGCTCTGATACCAACTTCTGACGCCCCCGATTCAATCGTACACTAATCATGCACGCAAACGTGTACGATCAAGATCAGGGACTCACGGGAAGATATCACAACACAACTCTAAAAACATAAATAAGTCATACAAGCAACATATTACAATCCAGGGGCCTCGAGGGCTCAAATACAAGTGCCCGATCATAGATGAGTCAGCAGAAGCAACAATATCTGAGTACAAACATAAGTTAAACAAGTTTGCCTTAAGAAGGCTAGCACAAACAGGGATACAGATCGAAAGAGGCGCAGGCCTCCTGCCTGGGATCCTCCTAAACTACTCATGGTTGTCGTCAGCATCCTGCACGTAGTAGTAGGCACCTCCAATGTAGTAGTCGTCGTCGATGGTGGCGTCTGGCTCCAGGGCTCCAGCATCTGGTTGCGACAACCAGGTAGAAGGGAAAGGGGAAAAGAGGGAGAAAAGCAACCGTGAGTACTCATCCAAAGTACTCGCAAGCAAGGATCTACACTACATATGCATGGGTATATGTGTAAAGGGCCATATCGGTGGACTTAACTGCAGAATGCCAGAATAAGAGGGGGATAGCAAATCCTGTCGAAGACTACGCTTCTGGCAGCCTCCGTCTTGCAGCATGTAGAAGAGAGTAGACTGAAGTCCTCCAAGTAGCATCGCATAGCATAATCTGACCCGACGATCCTCTCCTCGTCGCCCTCTTAGAGAGCGATCACCGGGTTGTATCTGGCACTTGGAAGGGTGTGTTTTATTAAGTATCCCGTTCTAGTTGTCATAAGGTCAAGGTATAACTCCAAGTCGTCCTGTTACCGAAGATCACGGCTATTCGAATAGATTAACTTCCCTGCAGGGGTGTACCACATAACCCAACACGCTCGATCCCATTTGGCCGGACACACTTTACTGGGTCATGCCCGGCCTCGGAAGATCAACATGTCGCAGCCCCACCTAGGCACAACAGAGAGGTCAGCACGCCGGTCTAAATCCTATGCGCGCAGGGGTCTGGGCCCATCGCCCATTGCACACCTGCCCGTTGCGAGGGCGGCCGGAAGCAGACCTAGCCTCCCTAATACAAGAGCAGGCGTTCCAGTCCAATCCGGCGCGCGCCGCTCCGTCGCTGACGTCAAGAAGGCTTCAGCTGATACCACAACGTCGAGTGCCCATAACTGTTCCTGCGTAGTTGGTTAGTGCGTATAGGCCAGTAGCTAGACTCAGATCAAATACCAAGATCTCGTTAAGCGTGTTAAGTATCCGCGAACGCCGACCAGGGCCAGGCCCACCTGTCTCCTAGGTGGTCTCAACCTGCCCTGTCGCTCCGCCACAAAGTAACAGTTGGGGGCCGTCGGGAACCCACACCCACCTCTACCGGGATGGAGCCACCTGTCCTTCCAGCCCCCACATCGGAACCACGTGCGGGTACTCAACGAGCTGACCAGACTTTAGTCACCATCTGTATAGGATATGTATGTATAGTATATACCCGTGATCACCTCCCGAGTGATCAGGCCCGATAGTATGGCAAGGCAGAATGACAAGAATGTAGGGCCAATGATGATAAACTAGCATTCTATACTAGGCATTTAGGATTGCGGGTAAGGTATCAATGACTATAGCAACAATGATAGGCTATGCAACAGAATAGGAGTAACCAAACAGTAACATGCTACACTACTCTAATGCAAGCAGTATAGAGAAGAATAGGCGATATTTGGTGATCAAAGGGGGGGCTTGCCTGGTTGCTCTGGCAAGGTGGGGTCTTCAACTCCATAGTCGAACTGGGGGTCGCCGGCAGTCTCGGGGTCTACCAGAAAGAAGTAACGGAGGGGGAACACAATAAATAACAGAGCAATCAAAGCATCACAAAGCGTAACATGGCAATACGCGGTGCTTGGTGTGCCCTAACGTGGCAGTAGGTGATACCAGCGAAAGGGGGAAACATCTGGGAAAGTATCCGATGTTTCGCATTTCCGGACAGATGAACCGGAGGTGGAAAGTTGCGAGTTCGATAGGTTAGGGAGGTGTGGCGGATGAACGGGCCGCGAAACCGGATTTGTCTCGTCGTTCTGAGCATTTTTCATGTAGAAAGTATTTTCATCCGAGCTACGGTTTATTTTATATTAATTTTAAAAGATTTAAATCATTTTTAGGATTAATTTAGTTATTTTAATTCAACATTATCCAGAATAGTGCATGTTGATGTCATTATGACGTCAGCATGACATCAGCAGTCAACAGAGGTGTTGACTGGTCGAACTGACGTGCGGGACCGACCTGTCATACACTGCATAGATTAATTAGGATTTAGCTAATCTAATTACTGTTTAATTAAACTAACTAGTTAGTTAGATTAATTAAACATGATTAATTAACTTAATTAATTCACTAATTAATTAAGAATTAAGTTTATTAATTCATTTTCATTTATCTTTATCTTTTTTTTTTTAAATGTTCTGGGGGCGTGGGCCCCATATGTCATAGGGCTAGAGGGCTACCGGGCGGTGCATGCGGGCGCCTAGGCGTGGGCGTCCGCCCGAACACGCACGGGCGTGATGGAGGGCGCCGGCGGAGGCCATGGCCTCGACAAGAAGCTGGCTAGGGCGGTCCCCGGTGAGGGCTCTGGCGGTGGCGGGGCTAGCGGCGTGAGGCAGGACAGGGGCGCCCGGCGGGAAGTGGTGACACATGCACAGCAGCGCGGGGCGGGCGCGTAGGCGCGAGCAAGGCGCCCGGAACATGGCCGGCGCGGGGGGCGGCTGCGCGCGTAGTTGTTCAGGCGGCGAGGCTCGGGGGCGACCCTTGGGGAGGAGGACGGGGACGACATGCGGTGGGGACGAGGATGCGATGTTGTAGAGGACGGCGGGGAGGCAGTCCGGGCGGTGACGGCGTCGAGCTGGCTCCAGGGACGGCGAGCGACAGGTGGTGTCGAGGGCGCCGGTGACGTCGGGGCGGCCCCCTCCCGATCCAGACCGGGATCGGGCAGAGGGGGTGAGGCAGAGGGTGGGTCGACGATGAGGAGGTCGAAGACGGCCTGTCCGGCACGGAGGCGGCACCAGCGATTGGTGTCAGGGGCGCGCGACGTGCATTGGGGCTCGGGGCGCAGCTTGATCCAGACGAGGGGAGGGGATCGAAGGGATTGGGGAAGTGAGTGGGTGGTATCGTGCGGGGGATAGTGGTGGGTTAGGGTTTTGGGACCCTGGGGAGTGGGGGGATAAGGGAGTGGGTGCGCGTGGTGGGTTGGCCCATTCGGGTGGCTGGGGGTCCGCGTGGATGGCCAGTTGGGCCAAAAGGCCCTGCGGGGGGGGGGGCTTTTTTGTTTTTTTGTTTTGCATTTTCTTTTATTTATTTCTCTTTTCTGTTTTAATTTAATTTCAAATATTTATGCACTTTATAAAACTGTGTCTTCTACACCATAATTTTCCATGTAATATTTGGTACAAACCAAACATTTTTAAATTTAATGTTTGAAAACTTTTATTGTTTTACTGTAATTAAATTTTGAAATGGTTTCAGTTTTGAATTATCTATAGTTCATCAACAGTAACCGAGGTGACATGGCATCATTAGCGGGGGATCACTGTAGCTTAATTATCCGGGCGTCACAGTGGGTGGAGCCCTCCGTGGACTTGCACAACCGTTACCCTTCGTGGGTTGAAGTCTCCATCAACGTGGATGTACGATAGCACCACCTATCGGAACCACGATAAAAACATTCGTGTCTCCAATTGCGTTTGAATTCTCCAAACCCTTCCCTTTACATTCTTGCAAGTTGCATGCTTTACTTTCCGCTGCTCATATACTCTTTGCATGCTTTCTTGAATTGTGTGAAGATTTCTTGACTTGTGCTAAGATAGCTAAAATCTGCCAAAGACTAAAATTGGGAAAAGGATAAGTTTTTATTTCGTCAAGTAGTCTAATCACCCCCCCCCCCTCTAGACATACTTCTGATCCTACAAGTGGTATCAGAGCTTTGGTCTCCATTTTCTTTGATTTCCATAGCTTTTGGTGGTCATAGCCTTGGTTTCACAACCTAGGAGAGTATGGCGTCTAGCGAGGGAAATTATCGCCGTAGAGGTCCTTACTTTGATGGTACTAACTTTGCTAGTTGGAAGCATAAGATGAAAATGCATATTCTTGGACATAACCCCGCCGTTTGGGCTATTGTGTGTATTGGCTTGCAAGGTGAAATCTTTGATGGGAGAGAACCGAACCGTGAAGCTAGCGCGGATGAGTTGAAGATGCTGCAATACAACGCTCAAGCTTGTGATATCCTCTTCAACAGACTATGCCTCGAAGAATTCAACAAAATCATCCGTCTTGAGAATGCAAAGGAAATTTGGGATACTTTGATTGATATGCACGAAGGTACGGACTTCGTCAAGGAATCCAAGTTGGATGTGCTCCAAAGTCAACTTGACAAGTTCAAAATGAAGGATGGTGAAGGTGTCGCTGAAATGTAATCTAGGCTTGCTCTTATCACAAATGAGATTGCGGGCTTAGGAAGTGAAGAGATGACCGACAAATTCATCATCAAGAAGATCCTAAGAGCTTTGGACGAAAAATATGATACCGTGTGCACATTGATCCAAATGATGCCCAATTACAAAAATCTCAAGCCAACGGAAGTCATTGGAAGAATTGTTGCTCATGAGATGTCACTCAAGGATAAGGAGGAACTTCACAACAAGTCAAGTGGTGCTTACAAAGCCTCATGTGAAGCCCCTACATCATCAAGTGAGAAACAAACCTTCAATGAAGAATTGAGCTTAATGGTGAAGAACTTCACCAAATTCTATAAGAGTAGAAGCAAAGAGAGAAGCTCCAAGTCAAGGTCCTACAATGACAAAAGATCTTCTAGTCGAGAGCACAATTGCTACAATTGTGGGAGACCCGGACTATTCCAATGAGTGTAAGGCACCCCACAAAAGAAGAGAAGAATCACCCAAGAGGAGAAGTATAAGAGAAGAATCACCACCAAGAGAGAGGAGGAGTAGAGATGATCGTTATGAACGAAGAACACCCTGGAGAAGCAAGGATTCGGAAAGGAAGGACAAGTCATCAAGGAGCTACACAAAACGAAGACATCAAGATCATGTTGGTGAATGGGTATCCAGCTCCGACTCCGACAATCACTCTGAGAGAAGCTATCACTTCGACTCCGAATATACTCAAGATGAAGGTGTTGCCGGTCTAGCACTTGTGTCAACCAACTCTTACGACATATTTGATTCACCAAATGAAGTACTTGGAAGATGCTTCATGTCTAAAGGCCCAAAGGTAACACACCCCGAGTATGTTGATTTCAATAGTGATGAAGATGACTTGCTAGGTGATGATGATTTACTTGTTGACAACTCTAGTGATGAATACTATGATGAAACTTCAATTAATCATGCTAATCAAGATAAAACGAATGACAATGATAAGGAGAAGATTGAGCTTCTAACTAAGGAAGTAAACACTCTTAAGTTAGCTCATGAAACTATCTTAGAAGATCATCGAGAACTTTTAAGGACTCATGAGAAGTTACGATTTGAAAAGCTTAACCTTGAGCAAGAGCATGAGTTCTTAAAGGGAATCAATGATGATTTCCGTAAGAAAAGTTCTTCTTACATTGCCAAGTGTTTACTCTTATCAACTTACATGCCTCAAGTCAAGTCCATTAACAAGAATAAGAAGGATTCTTCCTCTAGTAGTGACAATAATCATGCTAAATCCAATGTTGTTGCTTCTAGTAGTTCTCTTGATTCCACTAATGATTCTCTTAGCCAAGTTACACTTGAGCAAGAAAATAGCTTATTGAAGGGAATTATAGAGAAAGGTGTTTACAAGAGCCTTGCCGGGAGTAAGCAATTTGAGGAAATTGTACGCAAGCAAGGAAGGCACCGGAAGAACCAAGGTGTTGGTTTTGAATGAAAGTTCAATGCCAACGGAGTTGAGTGGGAAGAAGATAAATACCCCAAGACAAAGTTTGTTCCTCAACAAGAGAAGTATGATCCTACTTCCTTCAAGGGGACACAAGCTCAAGATGATCTTCCACCACAAGACCACAAGCAAAAAGGCAAGGACAAGCTTCAAGAGGAGATTGATGCATTTGAAGAAGCTCCTCAGGCCTTGGTCAAGTGCGTTCCCAAGACTACGTCAAGTTCCACTTCATCAAGTACGACTACAACTCCAAGGATTCCCATCAAGATGATGTGGATCCCGAAGAAGAAGAACTAGAGAGATCTTGAGGGTGACTCCGCCAACATATTTCACTCATATCATTTTTGGCAACAACAAGTGCAATCAACTTCCACATCTTGCACTAGTTCAAGGAGTCACAAACCCTCTTGTTGGTAAGACAAGGGACAAGGTAACCTAGTGCTTTCATAGACATCATCTTGTGTGTGCATCACTCTATGTCTATGGATATCCTTGTTTGTTCCTTGTGGTATTAACCCATGTAGGTATTGAAAGTGCAGCTCACTCCAAAGGATTGCTCCAAATGATCTACATCAACATTGAGCATCCACATCTTCAACACCTACCTGAAGTCATCATCGACAAAATCCAAGGTTAGTTCATCCCTCAATAGGGGGAATCTCACATCCAGGGGGAGCTTAACTCTAAGAATTGAGTCAAAGAAACTCTAATGGTGTGAACACATCAATGCATTATGTAAAAGTGGTAACCCCACTTGAGCTTAAACGATGAGTATGACCTATGATCAAATGTTCTCATTTGACTCCTAAGTCAATATACTCATATATAGATGACCTAGTCATCGCCAATTGTTTGATAGATGCTAGAATTGGTTGTGCATGCTTTGCCACATATTTCATTTGCCACTTTATTGTGTGAGCATGTTAGTTGCATATTTAACTCATTCGAGGACATCCACTTGTTGCTTTGATTGATTGGTTTCTTTTTCTTTTGCCAAGTGGATGGACAAGAATGCCTAAGAACTTTCTCTGGCTATCTATGCTTTTCTTGTCTCAAACTCTATTCATGCTACATCACAAAAATTGATCAAATCAGATTCGAACCACTCTGTGTGAGGAGCACTCGAAGTGCCCGATTTTTCATAGACTTAAACTTCCAAAACTTCTTTGTGCGTTTCGGTCTGACCGATTCTTCCATTTCGGTCATACTGAGATCACTAAGTGGATCTAAGTTTTCAATCTCGGTGCAACCGATTTGAACATTTCGGTCACACCGAGTTGCTGTAACTGTCAACAGTTATGCATCTCGATGCCACCGAATTGTTCCACTCGGTCACACCGACAGGGTCGGGCTATATATACTCACGGGAAAAAATTTGGAAACTTTATCCGAACCCTTTCGCCCACGCATAGCTCGCTCTGCCTCCAGGGTCTCCGGATCGTCCTCCGCGTTGCCAGCCGCCTCTAGTCGCTGGTCTCCGCCGCCGTCAACGGAATTCATCCCCGCTGTTTCCACCGTAGCGAGTTCATCGCCGAGCTAGGGTATGGAATCAATCATAGTTCTATCCCCGTCTGATTCCTAGCACATTGTGTTCATCATGATTCTTGCCACGATTGAAACTACTCTATCTAGTCAAAACAATCCATAGATTAGAGGTGAATTGAAAATTTAGGGTTAGGTTTCCGCCGAAACCATCTCGGACCCACCGAGTTGCAGAACTCGGTTCCACCGATTCGGCTAAGGCCATTGCACAAGTGATTCTCGGTCTGACCGAGTTCACGACTTTGTGAAACCCTAGCAGTCTCGGTGCCACCGAACTGTGACTCGGTCTGACCGAGTTCACTAGTTTAGGTTCCAAAAGCTACTTCGGTATCACCAAGTTTGCAAATCAGTTGATCCGAAATGCTTTTTGTGGAAAACAAAAACTAAGTTTTTGAATCATTCTTTTGCAAAGACCTCTGTATTTTGTGATGCTCATCCACTCTATCTCATCTATATCTATTCACAGGGTCTGCAGTCAGTGTTTGCAATATGTCTGATCAAAGTGACAGCCAGAACCAGTCAGAGGAGCAGATTCACATGAGTAAGGGCACTAGTCCCTCTAGTTCCTCAGATGATGGCAGTAGGAGCACCCCAAGCAACTTACCCAAAGCTGCCACCAGGGCCAAAAGGAAGATAACCTTAGACTCTGAGGATGAAGATTATGTGGCAGAAGAGGATGAAGCCACTTCTAAAAAGGTGGTCAAAAAGGAATATGGCACAGCTGCAGCCACTAAGCCTGGTATGAAGACCAAAGTGCCTGCAAAGAGAACTCCCATGTCTAAAGCCAGAGCCTCTACTCAAGTACCTGAGAAATCTGATCCCAAAGAGGCTGCTGCAGAAGGGAAGAAGAGGAAGGAAAGGGTCAAGAAGAACATGGCCAGAGTTTTTGGACAACCTTCCATGATGGAAGAGGAAGAGGAAGAGGAAGAAGAGGTTGCTGCACCAGCACCTAAGGCTCAGAAGCTTATGGGTGATGCTATTAGGTTAGGGGCTGCATCATCAAAGCCCAAAGAAGCACCCAAAGCTGCCTCCAAGCCCAAGACTTCACCTAAGAGGAATACCAGGAACATCCCAGCTGCTGAAAGGAACAAGGCCCCAGTGCCTGAAACTGCTGCTGAAGAAGAAGAAGATGAAGAGCATATCTTGAGAAAGTTGAAGCCAAAGATTCCAGACCACAATGATGCTCATCCTGTGGCTGAGAACATGAAGCTGAGGAAGGATGCAGGACTCGGGCAGTGGAGGTTGTCTGATCCTTATGCTATCAGGAGAAGGACTGATGTTGACTACAAGTTCCATACAAAGGAACATCAAGATTTCTATGAGACAGTATTGCTAGACAAGAAGCCTATAGTTTGCGACGTGAGGTGGGTGGACTGGAAACACATCAAGGAGAATGAGGAACACTACCCAGGAGTGTTTGACAGTTTCAGTGCTTGTGGAGTTGTAGACTTTGTTGGACAGAAGTTCACAAAGTGGAATGATGATCTCATAATGCAATTCTACTCCACAGCACACTTCTATCCAGATGGCAGAATAGTTTGGATGTCTGAAGGTACAACGTACCAGTCTAGAATTGAAGAATGGGCAAATCTAATCAATGCACCAAAGGAGAAAGAAGATGACTTGGATGTCTATGCCAAGAAGAAGAAGGATCACAATTCTATGGCACACATGTACAAGGAGATTCCAGATAAAGCTCTTGAAACTCACAAGTTTGGATCTGTACATTTCCTTCTGTCAGGACTGCCAACCATCAACTGGATCCTTAGGCACACACACTCTTGCCCAAGTCAGGAGATCATAACATGATCAGAGGCCATGCTATCAATCTGCTACACATATTTGATGTGCCTCAAAATTTCAAGGTCATGAGCCTCATTGTTGAAACTATCAAGAGGACAACAGCTGACCAGAAGAGAAGTTGTGGGTATGCCCCACAGATCCAGGAGCTGATTAACTCCAAGATGGGCACAGGCACATACTTGTTGGACAAGGAACACATGGCTATCTTTCCAGACTTTGAGGATAACCAAGTGGTTATGGATGAAAATGAACCATCTTGTGTGCATGCTCAAGGAAAGAAGGAGAAGGCAAGGACAGAGAAGGCTACCAGGATGCCAACAATGGAAGAGGCATCTCAGTACTTTCTGAAGAGCAAACAAGATCAACTAGGCTAGTTGATTGCATCCACTCTGAGGATTGAGAAGGGGCTGGCCACCTTGACTCAAAACCAGGAGAGCCTGGAGAGGATCATGGAGCAGAAGTTCTATGACTTGGATGTGAAGGAAACTGAGATGCAGTCTGTTGTTGAGCAGCTTCAGGATGATATGCAGGAGAGGAAGGGCAAGACAACCACTGATGCATTTGCCAGAGTGCCTAGAGCTCAGAGATCAGCTGTAGTGCCAGTGACAGACACCAGAGCCACTTCATCTGCACCAGCTATAACTCCTATAGCTACAGTGCAACAAGCTCCAGCACCTACACCTCCAGCTCCATCCACATCAACTGAAGTCTTCGTCCAAGGAGCCATCTCTACACCACCACCTGAAGATCAAGCCTAAGAGTTGATCTAGTGCTATGCATTTTCTATGAACTTTTTGGTAACTTGTTGCCAAAGGGGGAGAAAAATGTATAGATCATAGGCTTCAAGAGAGAGTGTTACTTTTTATTCTCTCTTGCTTTGGTGGTTGAACTTTATTTGCTTGTTTGAAATACTTTATGTCTGTGTGACACCTGGATGATCATGTGTTTGATCATATGCTACCTTAATGCTTGTTGGATTACATTATCCTTCTTTTGTCTCTATATGATCACTCACTTTGCTTGGTGATGAGTGCATGTATTCAATCATTATCATTTTGAGTGCTCCACCAAGATGTATGTGACATGAAAGAGTAACCCATAAGCCTAACTCTTTGTGCATTTGCAGTCCAAAGCAAATCTTAAACTATGCACAAATTTAGGGGGAGCTCTTGCTTATCACATACTTCTCAAAGCGACAATATTTTTCACTCTTATTATCATTTGTCGAAGCTTTGATCTATATGTTGTCATCAATTACCAAAAAGAGGGAGATTGAAAGTGCAACTATCCCTAGGTGGTTTTGGTAATTCCTAACAACATATAGCTCATTGAGCTAACATCATTCCAAGATGAATATTTCAGGAAAAGCTCAATGAATGGCATGGCATGGATGAGAAAAGTGGATCCCTGAAAATGCTAAGGATAAAACCATTGTCTCAAGCTCAAAAGCTCAAGACTCTACATTTTATATTTTAGTGATCCAAGATCACATTGAGTCTATAGGAAAAGCCAATACTATCAAGAAGGGATGAGGTGTTGCTTCATGAGTTTCTTGCTCCACAGTGCTTAGTGATATGCTCCAAAACCCTCAACTACTTTCTCACGTCCACATATGACCTAAACCCAAAAGTCAAACTCGGCCCTACCGATTCTTTCTACCCGGCACCACCGAGTTCAGATGTCATAGCCACTGCCACAAACCCTAGGCAAATCGGTCTCACCGATAGGGATCTCGGTCTCAACGAGATGGGATTGTACTCTCTCTGTTTCCCTTCGTAATGTTTCAGTACCACCGAGATGAGCGATCGGTCCCACCGAGATTGCAATGTAAATTCCCTGTTTCCTTTTTGTAACATTTCGGTCCCACCGAAATGAGCGAACCGGTCCCACCGAGTTTACCTGACCAACTCTCTGGTTAGCTTATAACCAATCAGTCTCACCGAGTTTGTGCAATCGGTCTCACCGAGATTATGTTATGCCCTAACCCTAATCATATCGGTCCTACCGAGTTGCATGTCGGTCCCATCGAAAATCCTAACGGTCACTAGATTTGCTAAATCGGTCCGACCGAGTTTCTCAATTCGGTCCCACCGAATTTGGTAAGTTGTGTGTAACAGTTAGATTTTGTGTGGAGGCTATATATACCCCTCCACCTCCTCTTCATTCGTGGAGAGAGTCATCAAAACAAACCTACACTTCCAACTTGTTGTTTCTGAGAGAGAACCACGTACTCATGTGTTGAGGCCAAGATATTCCATTCCTACCATATGAATCTTGATCTCTAGCCTTCCCCAAGTTGCTTTCCACTCAAATCTTCTTTCCACCAAATCCAAATCCTGTGAGAGAGAGTTGAGTGTTGGAGAGACTATCATTTGAAGCACAAGAGCAAGGAGTTCATCATCAACACACCATTTGTTACTTCTTGGAGAGTGGTGTCTCCTAGATTGGCTAGGTGTCACTTGGGAGCCTCCGACAAGATTGTGGAGTGGAACCAAGGAGTTTGTAAGGGCAAGGAGATCGCCTACTTTGTGAAGATCTACCGCTAGTGAGGCAAGTCCTTCATGGGCGACGGACATGGTGGGATAGACAAGGTTGCTTCTTCGTGGACCCTTCGTGGGTGGAGCCCTCCGTGGACTTGCGCAACCGTTACCCTTCGTGGGTTGAAGTCTCCATCAACGTGGATGTACGATAGCACCACCTATCGAAACCATGACAAAAACATACGTGTCTCCAATTGCGTTTGAATTCTCCAAACCCTTCCCTTTACATTCTTGCAAGTTGCATGCTTTACTTTCCGCTGCTCATATACTCTTTGCATGCTTGCTTGAATTGTGTTAAGATTGCTTGACTTTTGCTAAGATAGCTAAAATCTGCCAAAGACTAAAATTGGGAAAAGGATAAGTTTTTATTTGGTCAAGTAGTCTAATCACCCCCCCTCTAGACATACTTCCGATCCTAGAGTTCTTTTGCATTAAGATTTCATGCATCCAACCCTAGAGCACATGACAACCTCTGCTTCCCTCTGCGAAGGGCCTATATTTTACATTATGCAAGAGTCAAGGTGATCCTCACCTTTCCCTTTTTCATTTTATCATTTGGCAAGCACCTCGTGTTGGAAAGATCCTGATATATATATATATATATATATATATATATATATATATATCCAATTGGATGTAAGTTAGCATGAACTATTATTGTTGACATTACCCTTGAGGTAAAACGTTGGGAGGCAACAATAAAAGCCCCTAGCTTTCTATGTGTCCGAATAAAACTCCCTAACCATAAGTATTGCGTGAGTGTCAGCAATTGTGAAAGACTAAATGATAGTTGAGTATGTGGACTTGCTGAAAAGCTCTTATATTGACTCTTTCTGATGTTATGATAAATTTCAATTGCTTCAATGACTGAGGTTATAGTTTGTTAGTTCCCAATGAAGTTTCTGATTCATACTTGACATTCTGAATAGATTGTTACTTGAGCATAAGGAATCATATGACAAATTATATATATGTTGATGTTATAAGAATGATCATGATGCCCTCATGTCCGTATTTTATTTTTATCGACACCTCTATCTCTAAACATGTGGACATAGTTTTCGATATCGGCTTCCGCTTGAGGACAAGTGAGGTCTAAGCTTGGGGGAGTTGATACGTCCATTTTGCATCATGCTTTTATATCGATATGTATTGCATTATGTGCTGTTATTTCACGTTATGTCACAATACTTATGGCTATTCTCTCTTATTTTACAAGGTTTACATAAAGAGGGAGAATGCCGGCAGCTGGGATTCTGGGCTGGAAAAGGAGCAAATATTGGAGACCTATTCTGCACAGCTCCAAAAGTCCTGAAACTCCACGAAAGTCATTTTTGGAATTAATAATAATTATTCAGCGGAAGAAATACCTGAGGGGGGCCACCCGCAGTCCACGAGGGTGGGGGGTGCGCCCACCCTTACAAGGCGCGCCCCCTGCCTTGTGCGCCACCTGGCAGCCCTACAATGCCCATCTTCTACTATATGAAGTCTTTTACCCTGAAAAAAATCATAAGCAAGATTAAGGGACGAAACTCCGCCGCCACGAGGCGGAACCTTGGCGGAACCAATCTAGTGCTCCGGCGGAGCTGTTCTGCCGGGGAAACTTCCCTCCGGGAGGGGGAAATCATCACCATCGTCATCACCAACGATCCTCTCATCGGGAGGGGGTCAATCTCCATCAACATCTTCACCAGCACCATCTCCTCTCAAACTCTAGTTCATCTCTTGTATCCAATCTTTGTACCAAAACCTCAGATTGGTACCTGTGGGTTGCTAGTAGTGTTGATTACTCCTTTTAGTTGATGCTAGTTGGTTTATTTGGTGGAAGATCATATGTTCAGATCCTTAATGCATATTAATACCCCTCTAATTTTGACACATGAATATGCTTTGTCAGTAGTTACGTTTGTTCCTGAGGACATGGGAGACGTCTTGCTATTAGTAGTCATGTGAATTTGGTATTCGTTCAATATTTTGATGAGATGTATGTTGTCTCTCCTCTAGTGGTGTTATGTGAACGTTGACTACATGACACTTCACCATTATTTGGGCCTAGGGGAAGGCATTGGGAAGTAATAAGTAGATGATGGGTTGCTAGAGTGACAGAATCTTAAACCCTAGTTTATAAGTTGCTGCGTAAGGGTCTGATTTGGATCCATATGTCTCATGCTATGGTTAGGTTTACCTTATTAATTCTTTTGTAGTTGCGGATGCTTGCGATAGGGTTTAATCATAAGTGGGATGCTTGTCCAAGAAAGGGAAAACCCCAATCACCGGTCTACCCACATATTAAATTATCAAAGTAACGAACCCGAATCATATGAATGTGATGAAAACTAGCTTGACGATAATTCCCATGTGTCCTCGGGGGCGCTTTTCTCATTATAAGAATTTTTCCAGGCTTGTCCTTTGTTACAAAAAGGATTGGTCCAGCTTCCTGCACCTTATTTACTTTCATTGCTTGTTACCCGTTACAAATTATCTAATTACAAAACTATCTGTTGTCTACAATTTCAGTGCTTGCAAAGAATACCTTACTGAAAACCGCTTGTCATTTCCTTCTGCTCCTTGTTGGGTTCGACACTCTTACTTATCGAATGGACTATGATAGATCCCCTACACTTGTGGGTCATCACTTTTCGAGTGGCATTTCCTCTATAATAGTAGGTGATGTTGGACCAGCCGACGAACCCTAGCTACTATACATGGGGAGATGGGGAGTAGTCGCATAGAAGAAAACCCGCATGCAGCAACCTGGGGAGCTGGACCAGTACAAGAAGTTATACCTCAGGCGGGCAAGATGTCGCTTAGGTGGGCGGGCGGGATCTGCCCACACGATGGCAGCAAGCAAGGGCGCGGAGGACCTTCGTCCGCGCCAGCCCCGGCTCGAAGAGGACGGTGCGCATCGGCTTCCTCCATCGCCAACGGTGATAACGTCAATGCTGCACCTCCTCACGTCCCGCAGCGGACAGGATTCGGACGGATCTGTGACCACCGGTGAGAAGAGAGATAGAGTGGACACTGTCATCTTGTTTTGATATGGAGAGGGTGAGAGAGTGAGATGCGAGAAACCCTATCAAACAAGAGGCTATAATGGAGTAAAAAAAATCTCCATAGCAGTGGTTTTAAATAGAATATGCGCGTTCATGGAAAAAAGAAACGAAAACTGGCGGACAATTTTTTTAAAGTACCAAGAGAGAAAACTCAATCAAAAACACGGCCCAGCTTCCAGGTCGTGAGAGTCGTCGTGCACACACACATAGACATAGACATGCATATCCGTGTTTACGTAAAATTCCATTTCCATCTCCATCTCCAATCATATTTGTCCAACTGGCACATTATTTATGTTGTTAATTATATACTCAGCAATATTAACGTACAACATCTCTTGTTTGTGGGCGTCCGGACCGCTGCCACGGCCGCTCCTAACCAACCCGAACCCTCTTCATCACCCTCGCGTGCTTCCCGCCCAAAACGGCTAGTACCGCATTCATGCCCGGCAAGAGCGGACGTGACCTCTCACTGGTGCCGACATTGAAGCGGCGTGTCGGCCGAGAGAGCGTTGCCCGCACCGCTTCCTGGTGCACATGACTGCTCCGCGTTTAAAGGTCGCAATAGCCGGCCACAACATGCATGTAAAAAGTTCTTGGGAGTCCGTGCTACAGCTAGCTGTCCTCCCCCAACTCGTCAATCTCTTCCAGTAGTGCTCGTACTCCATGGCACGATCCATCGACAAGCAGGCAGGAAAGTTATCATATACTCGGTTTGCGGTGAGTGGCATGCCGAGCGACCGTGTGGGGTCGAGCCGTGGAGGAGGGTGAGACACGAATGCGACAGATGTGAAACGTGGTTTTGCTCGATGGCGCGATCCAACGAAACAAAACGTTGGTTTCTCTACGTTTCCATTTTTTTCGGGAAAAACGGAAACTTTCCACTCCATTTTCATTCCTACTCCAAGGTTGCCTCGTTACAACATTCCATCAAAGACAAAGGAAAACTAAGATGCATGCTGATGCATCTCAATGATTCACAGATCATAGCCAATATTTACTTCACAACTAAAGACAAAAGTTGTGAGAGCGTGTATGAAATAAAAACTACTGATGGGGTCACTACGACTTAAACCCTAAACCCTAAACAGGATTTAATTTCCTGGCTAGGTAGAACCTGTCGAAGGAAAGACGGCTGTCACCCTCGGATCATACAATGCTTTTGTGTAGTTCCACTAAAATTGAGCTGAGCATCCCGGATGGCAAAGATATTGAAGAAGTGTGATTAGAATAATAGTACTGGCACTAGTTCATGAGACATAAACTCATCACAAGTAGAAGCCAGTAGAAGTAGAGAAAGATCGACATGGAGATGGAGCTACGTGGGGAGCTGCGACAGTGGAGCAAGACGGCTCCAAAAGGAAGATGTACTACCTGGGACGTTGGGCTGTAGCTAAAAGGGCGGTTGGGACATGGCATCGGCCCATTCCGCGGTGACCCCCGATTGGGACGCACCGACTGTGGGTTTTCTCCCTCGCCGATGTCCACCGCGTCTACGCAGAACATTGTTCCCTTCCCCCAGCTGCGGGATCAGGCCGGATATGTGACCAGCGGTGTGGCCACCGTCGTTCTATGCTTGTGAAGAGAGCAACCCAAGCTAGCAGGCTTGTAGGTTAGGCTCTTGCTAGTGTATATATAGTTTTTTCTTTTTCTCTCCATATCAACCATTTTATATTGCGTTCGTGTCATTGAAGAGTGAAATGATGGTTGCTTCTTCCAACTAACTTACTGTGTGATTTGACTACTCCTTAGTGGCCCCTACACGTACTCCCCCTACGTGTATGACCGTTCCTGAGTCTCACTTGTACTTATCTCTATTTTCTTGCATGACAAGTAGACATGATGCGCATACAGGAATTTTGTTACTACATGTTGTTACGTAGTACTTGTACTATACCACTAGTCCCTACTCCCTCCTTCCGGTTTACTACTAGTACTCCCTCCGTCTTGGCTTATTGGTCCCCTTTGTACTCAATTCATGGGCTCGTTTTCCTCAAGAAAATTGACTTTACCAACGTATTAATATCGGGAGTGCATGCGTGAACAACGAATGATTAAACCTTGCATGCAACATTTTGACAAAGCATTGACTTATGAACATGTGAATGTAAGGGACTACAACCTCGTGCATGCATGCAACAGTCACACGTACACATGGACGCAAAAACACGCACGACGCCTAACGCATGCATGTCCGAGCACAAGACGAAACATACACGGTCACGCTCAAGTGCTCAACCTACACGTGCATGCACACACATACTTAGCCAGGGTGAGCTAGTGACCGTTTAAACACCGGAAAATGTATATATTGAGCGCAATGAGCATATTATGAAGTCCACTGACTATATTTTTACAAACATACAGTGACAGACAGTGTATCTATCTCGTTTGAAATTAAGCCATATTAACCGGAGAGGAGGCAGTATGGACTAGCATTACTTTGTTGTGTCCCATCAACTTGCCGAACAAGGAGAAGCTTGCGCGCGTGGCTCGCATGAGAAGGAGAAACTTTTGACTAATGCAAGCTCTCCCCCACTCAGGCGGTGGACGTGCAACAGTTAATTTGGCGTCAGATTGCCAGAAGCATACACTATACTAGTACTATTATTGTTCGACCTCCCGAAGAGGCGAACGGCCGAGCGCAAAGTTTACTAGTACTAGAACCGGATGGAGGAGCGTCTGCACTCTTATTATATTTGTGAAATGTGATAAAGCAATCTTCAACACATTTGGTTCTCTTCGAGGGTTCTCGCATGTGATAATGGAAGTTGATTGCATGGAACACTCGCCATAATTCTCGCTTAATTCTGGCTTACATCCTATTACAAATAGGAGCGCTCGGTAATATTTCGTCTTTTTTGTTATTCAGCATGTAAACAGGTCAGCAAACCTTGCGGTGCATCTTTGTGCGAACCGTGCTTGCTGCACTTTGAATATGGCCGAGAGCTGGCTTGATGAAACACATCGCTTCCTACTTTTTTTGTGGGGTACCTCGCTTCCTAGTGACCAGTGTCTTGGATGATCGTCCTAAGAATGCTTATACATGAATAAAGCTCTCTCATTTACTCGCAAAAAAGATTAAGCCATATTAATCGGAAAGGGGGGAGTATGGACTAGCACTACTTTTTCATGTGTCCCGTTAACTCGCAGAACAAGGAGAAGCTTGCAGGACAAGGTGAAGCTCGCTTACACCTTTTGACTAATGCAACCTACCCTCTCCCAGGCGATGGACATGCATCTGTTCATTCGGTGTCAGATTGCTAGAGGCATACACTGTAGTACCCAACATGCAGAGTACCATCGTTGTTCAACTTCACGAAGAGGCAAAGAGCCAAGCGCAAGGTTTAGTAGTACGAGTAGTACTACTACTAGAACCGCATGGTGGAGCGTATGTACTCTTATTTTTTTTAATCTCTGATAAAGTACACATTTATTCGGGAGAAGGGCGGAAAACGGAAGCCCAATAGTATAGTATTAAAAAACATCAAACATGTAATGATGATATCGATCAACCATTCTTGAATATATCTTGGCCTCCGTGCGAGCCCGTCTGTGTGTTCTCACTCCTCGTCTCTCTCAAGGAACGGCGGGTTGGCCATTTTTCGATCAATTGAGATCGGTTTGCTCACACTCCGGTTCCACATGTCAGTGATATGCCAAGAGGAGGTGCGTTGACCGACTGGCCATACGCGTACTTGGTTTTGCACCTTCATACTACTCCTCCCTCCGTCATAGTTTACAGGGCGCGCTTCATTATGATCCATTTCTCTCAATGCATTTCCACCACCAAAGAGACTTTAAATGTGTTTGGTTTAATGCTCAATTAATTAGGGCGTGGTAACCGCAATCAAGTCCACAATTTTCTCTCGATGTACTATGGAGTGGAGTAAGTGCATGCATGTGTGTACCCGGGGTGGAAGCAGTGCATGCATGTGTGTACGCATTATTTTCTCTAGTATAGACACCATGATATAAGGACCAATGCTATTTTTCAGGCCGATTGCTAGTCGCCTTGGTCCCAGAGATTTTTTCTTTTTTTGAAGCGCGCTCTATAAACAGTGACGGATGGAGTAGTATGAGCGGATTCAAAGAAGAGCGTATTGATGGTTGCTTCTTCCGAGCAACTTACAGTGGGAAAGGTGGGGCTTATGATTTGACTGCTCATTACTCACTATTAATGTGGCGCAACAACCGGGCTGAGTCTCCCATGCGGTTTTGTACTACTCCCTCGGTTCTTAAATATACTCCGAAGTATTTGTCTTTCTAGAGCTTTCAACGAGTGACTACTCAAATATTTGTCTTTTTAGAGATTCAAATGGACTACTACATACAGATGTATATAGACATATTTTAGAGTGTAGATTCACTCATTTTGCTGCGTATGTAGTCACTTGTTTAAATCTCTAGAAAGACAAATATTTAGGAAGAGAGGGAGTACACATACGAAGCAAAATGAGTGAATCTACACCCTAAAATATGCCCATTTTAAATTTGTAAAAAGACAAATATTTAGGAACGAAGGAGTATAGTTTTGTGCATGGCACATGGACCCGGATGCTGAAGAGGCTTCTGGCAATGCTATCAAGCTTCCAGCATTTGTTTACATAATTGATGTACTATACATATAATTTCCAGTGACATGAAATTGTACAATGGTGTGAGCTTTCAGCTTTTGTTTCGTGTGTCTTGCCATCGATGCTCTTTCAGAAACAATAAAAAACTAACTTCCTTGCTAATGCATCTCAATTATTAGCAGATCAGAGCTAATATTTACATCACAACTAAAGACAAAGTTGTGAGAAGGTGTTATATTAAAATTAATCCATGCTTTCATTGGCAGCAACGTCCCCCCCCCCCAGCTCTGTCTAAATCAACAAGGCATGTTGGGCAAAAATAGCTATATGGAGCATGCAACATTCCGATCATTTTGTGCAGTTCCACTAAAATAGAGTTGAGCATCCCCGTTCCAAAGATATTAAGTGTGATTACGATAATAGAGGACTGCTGATGAAACAATAAACACACAAATAGAAACCGGTCACCTTTGTCGTCTCTCTTAAGACTAACTAGTTGGAGAAGATTAGGCTCAGAGTTGGATGAGGAGGATAGAGCAAAACCAACCTCCCTTTGTGCAGACGCACTAAAATGTAGAGATGTTGCCCGTGTGACATTTTAGTACAGCTGCACAAAACACTCTTAAGAAAAGAGTGATTTGTGCAGTTCACCAAAAGGTCGCAATAGCAACGAGGTGAAATGGATAGCCCTGTTTGCAAAAAAAGAGGTAGAAAGGAAACAATTACTGGCCAATAACAGTTGATGACACATGCGACGACAAAAAAGAAGCATATTCCTTGTCCTAAGGGAAGATAACAACATGATTTTGTCTGTCTAAAATGGTGTGAGGACGAGATTGCAATATGGAAAGTACGCCGACGAGCTACGTTTTGGGCAAAGAAATATGGAAGATCCACATGCAGCAACGTCGGAAGACGGGCAGTGGAGCAAGGCCGGAGGGGATACCTGGAGGTCATCGGGATGTAACTAGGTGAGCAGCGACGGGCGGAATTTTCCCATACCGTGGCAGCGAGCAGGTCGCGTAGGCCCTACCGCGCCGGAGCTTGGTGAGAGAGAACGGCGTGTACCGCAGATCGGGAAATGCTGCCTCGGTGCCGTCGAACGGAGAAATGATGCACATCCTCCCTTTCCGTCGGTGGATGGGATGCAGCCGGATCAGTGACCAACGGTGAGAGAGAGAGAAAGGCCACCACAGCCTTGTGTGAGATACTCTGAAGAGAGACAAATCCAGGCAAGCAGGCTCCATTGTATATAGTGGAGCGGACTACCTTTTTCTCCATAAAAATCATTTTATTTGTATACGTGCCATTGAGCTATATAACTTTATTTAAAAATAATGTGCCAACACATCAAGTAGAACTTTGTTTCGTGCACACGTGGTACACGACCTCCGTAGGTAAACAACCGCTACACGCGTTCAAATTACCACGTGGGCTGCCATTTCATACAGAAATGAGCTCCACCGTGTGCTCGAGCGGGTGTGGCTGGGCATGAAGCGTGAGTACATGCGCGGTACACCTATTCTCTTCTTGTATACGTACACCACCTATGTGGGGTTGTGTGAGAGAGCTACAAACATAAAGAGATATAATGTGTGGGTTCGTGAGAATTTTGGGGGGGGGGGTGTCGGTGTCAAAACCAGCGGATCTCGGGTAGGGGGTCCCGAACTGTGCGTCTAAAGCTAATGGTAACATGAGGAAGGGGATACAATGTTTACCCAGGTTCGTGCCCTCTCTATGGAGGTAATACCCTACTTCCTGCTTCATTGATCTTGATGAATATGAGTATTACAAGAGTTGATCTACCACGAGATCGTAATGGCTAAACCCTAGAAGTCTAGCCTATGAGATTATGATTATTGTGTCTAAACTCTGGAAGCCTAAACCCTCCGGTTTATATAGACATCGGAGGGGGCTAGGGTTGTACAAAGTCGGTTATAGAGAAAGGAATCTACATATCTGAGTCGCCAAGCTTGCCTTCTATGCCAAGAAGAGTCCCATCCGGACACGGGAAGAAGTCTTCATCTTGTATCTTCATAGCCTAATAGTCCAGCCAAAGTATATAGTCCGGCTGTCCGAGGACCCCTTAATCCAGGACTCCCTCAGCAGCCCATGAACTAGGCTTCAATGACGATGAGTCCGGCACACAGATTGTCTTCGGCATTACAAGGCGGTTTCCTTCTCCGAATACTTCAAAGTAGATTTCGAACACAAGAATTGTGTCTGGCTCTGCAAAACAAGTTCCACACACAGCCATAGAGAGTATAATATTTCACGAGTCTAATCCGCTGACAACTTTTTGTAGCGCTACATTACATCATCACCCGGCCATTATTTTGAATCATTTTATAGCCTGCCACTCCTCGTTTCAAGAGGCGGTTTTTATTGGCACGTCTTATCAAAGCAGAGATCGTGTCCCCTTAGTGCAGGATTTTTATCAACACTGGCGTGGGTAACCCAACCATTCAGTTAGCATGATTCCTTGGGAATAGGCATGTTTTAAGGCCATGGAGGGGACGTTTGATATTCATCGTCTTTATAAAGGGGTTAAGGCCTGTCCTTTTTCTTCCATGCTAGTTCTTTCCTCCACCCCCCCACCTCAAGTTCCAACACCCAAGGGTCAATCCAGTCGCTTCGAGCTTCCAGCCATGTCCGGACCCAGCCTTCAAGCCTTGGGTTTTCTCTTCATCCCTTCGTTCGATGGCTCATGTTTTATTACGGACTAGATTTCCACGGTCTAGCTCCGGACTCCTTCCTCCACATCTCGGCGTTCATCATCACGTGTGAGGCCTTCCTCCGTATTTCCCCACACTTCGGCTTATGGCTTAAGACCTTTAACGTGAAACCAAAGGTAATCGACAGGAAACAAGCGGAGTGCGGAGGTGCTTCGGTAAGCAAGCTTATCAATTCTTCTTGGCCAAAGGGCTCCTTGATAATCCCCAAGTGCAGGGAATCATCGTAGCAATTTCCGAAGGTGGAAGCGATAAGCATGGAGTGTCGAATCCATAAGGAGCTAAAGGTAAGATCAATATTCTCTCAATTCCTACCTGCCACTGATACGAATCTACGTACACCGAACATTTGCTTCCAACTAGATACGAGAAATAAAACTAGGTTGTTGGTATGAAGAGGATAACTTTGCATGATATCGGAGAGGTAAAATATAAAAGTAGGTGCTGTTATCATAAAGTTAGAATATATTACTAAATATTATAAATAGCGAGTGTGGAATAATGATGGATCAGTGTGCAGAATTATCCTAGGCAATTGTTAACAAGACCGGTAGTCGTCATTGCAATTTCATATGAGGGAGAGGCATAAGCTAACATACTTTCTCTTCTTGGATCATATGCACTTATGATTGGAACTCTAGCAAGCATCCGCAACTACTAAAGATCATTAAGGTAAAACCCAACCATAGCATTAAAGCATCAAGTCCCCTTTATCCCATACGCCACGACCCCCTTACTCGGGTTTATCCTTCTGTCACTCAAGCAACCCACTATAAGCGAATCATGAATGTATTGCAACACCCTACAGCGGGAATCCCTCACGCTTGCGCGACATGGAGGGCACAATAGGACAACACCAAAATAAAACATACAACTCGTACCAATCTAGATCATCAATCAGCCCAAAGACAAAAGATATCTACTCAAAACATCATAGGATGGCAACACATCATTGGATCATAATATGTGGCATAAAGCACCATGTTCAAATAGGGATTACAGCGGGGTGCGGGAGAGTGGACCACGTAAAAGAGATGAGGATGGTGATGATGATGGTGATGTTGATGAAGACGATCACCGCGACGATGATTCCCCTCCCGATGGAACTCCGGCGCCACCGAGAGAGAGGAGGAGAGGTCCTCCCCATTGTGCTTCCTCCTCCATGGCCTCCCCCTGGATGGGGAGAGGTTCTCCCTCTGGTCCTTGGCCTTCATGGCGATGATGGCCCCTCCGGGATCCTCCTCCATGGCCTACAGTGATGATGGGCCCCTCCGGTAGGGTGCCAGAGAGGGCCTAGATTGATTCTCGTGGCTACAGAGGCTTGCGGCAGCGGAACTTCCGATCTAGGTTATTTCCCGAAGGTTTCTGTATTTATAGGAGAGGTTGGCGTTGATTTCAAGTCAGGGGGGGTCTCCGGGCTGTCCATAAGGCAGGTGGGGCGCGCCCTAGGGGGGTGGGCGCGCCCCCCACCCTCGTGGGCAGCTCGGGACTCTTCTAGCCCAACTCTTGCACTCCAGGGGCTTCTTTTGGTCCATAAAAATTCATCAAAAATTGGCACGTCAATCGGACTCCGTTTGGTATTCCTTTTCTGTAGAACTCAAAACCAAAGAGAAAACAGAAACTGACACTGGGCTCTACATTAATAGGTTAGTCCTAAAAATCATATAAGATAGCATATAGATGCATATAAAACATCCTATATGGATAATATAATAGCATGAATACTTCATAAATTATAGATACATTGGAGACATATCAGCATCCCCAAGCTTAATTCCTGCTCATCCTCGAGTAGGTCAATGATTAAAGAAATAATTTATGAAGTGTGAATGCTAGAAGGTGCACAAGTTTGATCAATGATAATTTCAATCACCTTTTCTAGCATCATTATATGTCATAACAGAAGCTCATCTCATAAAACTTTTCATGATCAAGTAACAAGCTATTCACATGTTAAAGTATAGATCATAAACTTTCTTGAAAACTAACAAACAGTGCTCTTAGTCATCAAACAATTGCAATTCATCTTATTTTCAGGAAGGGTCTATGTAAGAGGTTTGATTTAGCAAATCCCACATACTCAACTATCATATAGTCTTTCACAATTGCTAACACTCATGTGATATTTATGGGTTTAAAGTTTAATCGGACACAGAGAAAGATAGGGGCTTATAGTTTTGCCTCCCAACCTTTTACCTCAAGGGTAATGTCAACAATAATACTTTATGAAAACCTACATCAAAGTGGATATATATATTCGGATCACTCCAACACAAAGTGCTTGCCAAAGGAAAAAGTGTAAAAAGGAAAGGTGATGATCACCATGACTCTTGTATAAGGGTAGAAGATAAAAGTAAAAGATAGGCCCTTCGCAGAGGGAAGCAGAGGTTTTCATGCGATTTTAAGGTTGGATGCACAAAATCTTAATGCAAAAGAACGTCACTTTATATTGCCTCTTGTGATTGAGACCTTTATTATGCAGTCCATCACTTTTATTTCTTCCCTATCACAAGTTCGTATAAAGCTTATTTTCTTCGCACTAATAGATCATACATATTTAGAGAGCAATGTTTATTGCATGCACCGATGACAACTTACTTGAAGGATCTTACTCAATCCATAGGTAGGTATGGTGGACTCTCATGGCAAAACTAGTTTAAGGGATGTTTGGAAGCACAAGTAGTATTTGTACTTGGTGCAAAGAATTTGGCTAGCATAAGAGGGAAAGGCAAGCTCAACATGTTGGATGGTCCAAGACAATATACTTTATTTCGGATATAAGAAAACATGACCCATTACGTTGTCTTCCTTGTCCAACATCAACCTTTTAGCATGTCATATTTTAATGAGTGCTCACAATTACAAAAGATGTCCAAGTTAGTATATGTATATGTGAAATCTCTCTTCCTTCAATATTCTTTCATGAATTGTTCAAGTGACCAATTCTGCGTTTGCTAACTTTCAATAAGTTTACTACCTATACTTATTACATGTGAAGACATTACTCCCCATGGTATAAGCATATGAAACATATATAAATTCAGATTTATGATATTCAATTCGTTCAACCATTTACTCATAGTATATACGTGAAGCATGTGAGCAAATGACAAACTACTTCAAAAGATAAAAGTGAAGAACACTGAGTAGTAAAATAATTAACTAGCCATGGAAGGATTCGTTTTTTGTTCAAGATCTCAGATCGAATGATTTTATTCAACCAACAAGTGAAATTGAAAATACGCTCCAAGCAAAACACATATCATGTGACGAATAAAAATATAGCTCCGAGTAAAGTATACCGATAGTTTTGAAGACGAAAGAGAGGATGCCTTCAGGGGCATCCCCAAGCTTAGGCGCTTGAGTCTTCCTTGAATATTACCTTGGGGTGCCTCGGCCATCCCCAAGCTTAGGATCTTTTGATACGTCTCCAACGTATCTATAATTTTTGATTGTTCCATGCTATTATATTGCCCGTTTTGGATGTTTATGGGCTTTACTTTACACTTTTATATCATTTTTGGGGCTAAACTACTAACCGGAGGCCTAGCCCGAATTGCTGTTTTTTTTTGCCTATTTCAGTGTTTCGCAGAAAAGGAACATCAAACGGAGTCCAAACGGAATGAAACCTTCAGGAGCGATCTTTTTGGAACAAACGCAATCCAGGAGACTTGGAGTGGACGTCAAGAAGCAGCCGAGGCGGCCACGAGGCAAGAGAGCGCACTCTAGGGGGGTGGGCACGCCCCCCACCCTCATGGGCCCCTCGTGGCTCCCCTCACCTAGCTCCTTTGCCTATATATACCTCCATACCCTGAAAACATCCAGGAGCACCACGAAAAACTATTTCCACCACCGCAACCTTCTGTATCCGCGAGATCCCATCTTAGAGCCTTCGTCGGCGCTCCACCGGAGGGGGAATTGACCATGGAGGGCCTCTACATCATCTCCAAGGCCTCTCCGATGAGTTGTGAGTAGTTTACCATAGACCTTCGGGTCCATAGTTATTAGCTAGACGGCTTCTTCTCTCTCTTTAAATCTCAATACAAAGTTCTCCTCGATCTTCTTGGAGATCTATTCGATGTAACTCTTTTTGTGGTGTATTTGTCGAGATCCGATGAATTGTGGGTTTATGATCAAGTTTATCTATGAGAAATATTTGAATCTCCTCTGAATTCTTTTATATATGATTGGTTATCTTTGCTAGTCTCTTCGAATTATCAGTTTGGTTTGGCCTACTAGATTGATCTTTCTTGCAATGGGAGAAGTGCTTAGCTTTGGGTTCAATCTTGCGGTGTCCTTTCCCAGTGACATCAGGGCAGCAAGCCACGTATTGTATTGTTGCCATCGAGGATAAAAAGATGGGGTTTATATCATATTGCTTGAGTTTATCCCTCTACATCATGTCATCTTTCTTAATGCATTACTCTGTTCTTCATGAATTTTATACTCTAGATGCAGGAAGGAGTCGGTTGATGTGTGGAGTAATAGTAGTAGATGCAGAATCATTTCGATCTACTTGTTGCGGACGTGATGCCTATATACATGCTCATGCCTAGATATTCTCATAACTATGCACTTTTCTATCAATTGCTCGACAGTAATTTGTTCACCCACTGTAATACTTATGCTATCTTGAGAGAAGCAACTAGTGAATCCTATGGCCCCCAGGTCTATATTCTATCATATAAGTTTCTGGTCTACTTTATTTTGCAATCTTTACTTTCCAATCTATATCATAAAAATACCAAAAATATTTATCTTATCTTATTATCTCTATCAGATCTAACTTTTGCAAGTTACCGTGAAGGGATTGACAACCCCTTTATCGCGTTGGTTGCGAGGTTCTTGTTTGTTTTTGTAGGTACGAGGGACTTTTGAGGAGCCTCCTACTGGATTGATACCTTGGTTCTCAAAAACTGAGGGAAATACTTACGCTACTTGGCTGCATCACCCTTTCCTCTTCAAGGGAAAACCAACGCAGTGCTCAAGAGGTACCATATTTCCACTCCTTATTCTCCTCATATCGATATCTCACCCAAAGCTTGAAAACTTCAATCACACAAAACTTAACGGAACTTCATGAGATAGGTTAGTATGATAAAGAGCAAACCATTCACTTTGGTACTGTCAAAGGGAAGGTTCATAATTGTTCTCACTCAATTCCTACTGTACCATATCATTTCTACAATTTATATTGAGAAATATAAGCCATAGAAACTGGAAAACAAGCAAACTATGCAATGAAAACAGAATCTGTCAGAAACAGAACAGTCTGTAATGATCTGAACAACAACCATACTTCTGCTACTCCAAAAATTATGAAATAAATTGGTGGACGTGAGGAATTTGTTTATTAATCTTCTGCAAAAATAATCAACTCAAAAGCAATCTTCTGTAAAAAATGGCAGCTAATCCCGTGAGCGCAAAGTTTCTGTTTTTTACAGCAAGATCACATTAACTTTCACCCAAGTCTTCCCAAAGGTCTTACTTGGCAATTTATTGAAACGAAAGCTATAAAACATGATTAATACAGTAGCTTAATCATGTAAACACACAAATACAGAAAGGGTAGATATTGGGTTGCCTCCCAACAAGCGCTTTTCTTTAATGCCTTTTAGCTAGGCATGATGATTTCAATGATGCTCACATAAAAGAAAAGAATTGAAACATAGAGAGAGCATCGTGAAGAATATGACTAGCACATTCAAATCTAACCCACTTCCTATGCGTAGGGATTTTGTGAGCACATAATTTATAGGAACAAGAATCAACTAGCATAGGAAGGCAAAACAAGTATAACTTCAAAACTTTAAGCACATAGAGAGGAAACTTGGTATTATTGCAACTCATACAAGCACAAATTACTCCCTCATAATAATTAGAATCATGAATGAATTCAACAATATAACCATGACATAAAGCATTCTTTTCATGATCTACAAGCATAGAAATTTTTCTACTCTCCACATAAGGAAAATTCTTCTCACTCGCAATAGTGGGATCACTAATTCCAAAAGTTGACACTCTTCCAAACCCACTTTAGATGATAGTGTTATTCATACTCCAAAAGATATAAGTGAAGTTCATGGAGAATTCTACAATTAATATAGACTAACCAATATCCAAGCTCAAAATATGTAAGTGAAGCACACGAAGCATTCTATAAAACCATACTCAAAAGATTTAAGTGAAGCACAAATAGCAATTCTATAAGATCATACTTAAAAGATATAAGTGAAGCACATGAAGTATTCTATAAATAAATGAAGGTCTAACTCATACTAGCATCGTTCTTAAAGGAAAAAAACACAAAGGACACAAATCATGTGAACAAAACAAAAACTGAGGTATACCGATATTTGTTGAAGAAGAAAGATGGGATGCCAACCGGGGCATCCCCAGCTTAGATACTTGAGTATCCTTTGAAATATTTACTTGGGGTGCCTTGGGCATCCCCAAGCTTGAACTCTTGCCTCTCTTTATTCTTCTCATATTGATAGCTCCTCGATCTTCGAACACTTCATCCACATAAAACTTTAAGAAAATTTTTGTGAGATCCATTAGTGTAATAAAGCAAACTACCACTTTAAGGTACTATAATGAACTCATTCTTTATTTATATTGGTGTTAAACCTACTGTATTCCAACTTCTCTATGGTTCATACCCCCCGATACTAGCCATAGATTCATCAAAATAAGCAAACAACACGTGAAAAACAGAATCTGTCAAAAACAGGATAACCTGTAGTAATCTGGAAGTTTAGTAAACTTTGGTAACTCCAAAAATTATGAAATAAGTATGAAAGTTTTAAAAATTTGTACAGAAGTAATGTGCAGAAAGTTTGAAACCCATTTGACCTTCCAGTAAAGAATGTAAAAATCACGTGCTACAGCTAAAGTTTCTGTTTTTGTTCTGCACATAGTAAACAAGCAATCTAATCATCCTAAAACCAAAGCTTGGCACATTATTTTTATAATACAATGCATATATACAAGGGGATAATTATTTACAGAGAAACTTCCATGAAAAATTCTACATTGTTTCTATGAGCATGAAGACAAATGCTCAAGGTCGACACTCACTACTTCAATGCATAACTTTCCAATCACTTCTCTTTTTGAAAAACTTTTTTAGGCATGAGAGGCAAGTAATTTTTTTTGTATTTTCATTCTTTAATTTTTTTTGTATGTTTCACCCACAACTAAACAGAAACAAAAAGGAAAAACAAAATCTACTTAGTGAAGAAAGCAAACAAGCACACACGAGAATATCAACCCCACGCTATTGCTCCCCGGCAACGGCGCGAGAAAAGAGCTTGATAATCCCCAAGTGCAGGAAATCATCGTAGCAATTTCCAAAGGTGGAAGTGATAAGCATGGAGTGTCGAACCCACAAGGAGCTAAAGGTAAGATCAATATTCTCTCAAGTCCTATCTGCCACTGATACGACTCTACGTACAACGAATGTTTGCTTCCAACTAGATACGAGAAATAAAACTACGTTGTGGGTATGAAGAGGATAACTTTGCATGATATCGGAGAGCTAAAATATAAAAGTATGTGATGTTATCATAAAGTTAGAATATATTACTAAATATTATAAATAGCGAGTGTGGAATAATGATGGATCAGTGTGCAGAATTATCCTAGGCAATTGTTAACATGACTGGTAGTCGTCATTGCAATTTCATATGAGGGAGAGGCATAAGCTAACATACTTTCTCTTCTTGGATCATATGCACTTATGATTGGAACTCTAGCAAGCATCCGCAACTACTAAAGATCATTAAGGTAAAACCCAACCATAGCATTAAAGCATCAAGTCCCCTTTATCCCATACGCCACAACCCCCTTACTCGGGTTTATGCTTCTGTCACTCAAGCAACCCACTATAAGCGAATCATGAACGTAATGCAACACCCTACAGCGGGAACCCTCACGCTTGCGCGACACGGAGGGCATAATAGGACAACACCAAAATAAAATAGACAACTCGTACCAATCTAGATCATCAATCAACACAAAGACAAAAGATATCTACTCAAAACATCATAGGATGGCAACACATCATTGGATCATAATATGTGGCATAAAGCACCATGTTCAAATAGGGATTACAGCGGGGTGCGGGAGAGTGGACCGCGTAAAAGTGATGAGGATGGTGATGATGATGCTGATGTTGATGAAGACGATCACCGCGGTGATGTTTCCCCTCCTAATGGCACTCCAGCGCCACCGAGAGAGAGGAGGAGAGGTCCTCCCCCTTGTGCTTCCTCCTCCATGGCCTCCCCCTAGATGGGGAGAGGTTCTCCCTATGGTCACTGGCCTTCATGGCGATGATGGCCCCTCTGGGGTCCTCCTCCATGGCCTCCGATGATGATGGCCCCTTTCGGCAGGGTGCCAGAGAGGGCATAGATTGATTTCTCGTGGCTACAAAGGCTTGCAGTGGCGGAACTTCCGATCTAGGTTATTTCCCGAAGGTTTTTGTATTTATAGGGGAGGTTGGCATTGATTTCAAGTCAGGAGGGGTCTCCGGGCTGTCCACGAGGCCGGAGGCGTGCCCCCACCCTTATGGGTAGCCCGGGACTCTTCTGGCCCAACTCTTGCACTCCAAAAGCTTCTTTTGGTCCATAAAAATTCATCAAAAATTGGGACGTCAATTGGACTCCGTTTGGTATTCCTTTTCTCTAAAACTCAAAGACAAGGAGAAAAGAGAAACTGGCACTGGGTTCTAGGTTAATAGGTTAGTCCCAAAAATCATATAAAATATCATATAAATGCATATAAGACATCCTAGATGGATAATATAATAGCATGAGTACTTCATAAATTATAGATACGTTGGAGACGTATCACTCCTTCGCAGAATCTTCTGACCTATGGTAACGGGAGTGGTTTTACATCACCGAACCCCGCGGTAAAAAGTGGGCAGCCAAACCTACATTTCGGTCTGGCCCTCCGCCACAGCTCGCATCGTGGATTAACAAAGGGCTGGACTGGGGATCTATTGATGAAGTGCGGACGCTGCAAATCCGCATTCAGAGCCTCATTGAGAATGACACCGGTCTTATCAATGTAATCCAGGTAATGCTAGTCCGACGGATCCTACCCTGTCAGCGATGCCCTCTCCGCATGTGGGAGTTCAATCCGGAAGGTCCACGGACTCTTTAGCACCTCTCACGCATGATGCTCAGAGAGATGTGGAAATTGTTCTTCGGCGCACGAAAACAGTGGTCGCATACTACAGAAGACATTGGTCTTAACAGCAATCATCTAGATACTCCGGTAAGCACTTAACTCATGAACACAGTTTTGTCATATGCCTCATAATAATGTACTCATAAAACTTTCCTCAGCCAGGGCTGGCTAAAGAAGGAAGAGATAATTAGGTGTTCGTCTCCACTCCCCGAAGACTCTGCCGATCCGGTGTTAACAAGGATGCTGGCTCTGACACAATATCAAGTGTCAGCGGGGGAAGATAAGGAGGAGAGTGAAGAGGCCCAAGGTGGTCTCCATTCTGGAGGCACACCAGGCAATTTGTCCGGGGAGATTGGAACTTCCACTTCCGAAGGTGGAAGGGAAGGGCAAGCTGAGATCTCTTCTCCTCATGGGAAGAAGTGGACCGCCTCCGAAGACTTGAAGAGAGAAGCTTCTAAGCGGGGGAAGATATCCGAGTTAGGGGATGATGCTGACATGCAGTCACTCCGTAAAGATAGGCCCTTAGCCGAATCGTAAGTGAACCAGGGTGTTTTAAACATATCCTATTCTTTCCTGGTTGTAAGGGTAACATTTTAAACATATGCTTGCAGTCCGGCACGCAGCCCTCCTCAACAGTCCTCCTCTTCGAGGGATCTTCTTCTAGAGATGATGGTGAGCGAGATGCCTCCATAGATCTCCCCGCCTGATAAGGTAGACGACGCCGAGGTGTTGTCCCGGAGGATCTTTCCCGATCATCGAGTGGACAAGGGGCAGTGAAGACCGGTGTCGAAGGTAATACTTCGGCCGCCCAGGGTCCGGGGTGTGCGGTCCCTATGGGGAACAAGAAAAGTCCCAGACTATCCAATGTCCAAGGGACGACGCGACCTGTTCTGGATCCGGAGGCGCCGGATACTTTGATGGACATGTTGCAACATGCGTCCGTCTTAGAGGAACATCGTACCTTGATGGGTACGGTGGTTGAAAGAGTTCGGTCCGCGAAAAGCGTATTGAATGAAGCCTTTATGAGCCTACTAAGAGGCTTCGAGGTACGTTGTGTAATTTCAATTATATTATAAATGCAAATTGCACCTGTGTATAGATAGTAGCCCCTGACACTCTGGTTGACATCCAAAGGGATGCGATCAGAGAATCAAAAATATATGCCCAAGAAATGATCTGACTAATTGAAACACAGGCTATTACATTCATGGCAACTGCCCAAGCTACAGAGGTAGCACATCTGAAGCAGAAAGTTGATGTAGCAGATGATAACATCACGCTTATTAACAGGTGGCTCGACGAGGCGCAAGGTATGTCTCTAGGGCACTCGGTACATGCTAGTACTATGATATGAGCGTAGCACTTAGAATTTGTACATGCATAACTACAGACAGTGTTGCCGCTATTGAGACCCTTCGGGCTGAAGTTGGCCGGGCCAAGGAGAAAGCCAGGATGAGTAATGCGGCTGCCGAAAAGGTAGCCACCGAATTAAAGGCCGAGCAGACTGCTCAGCGTTAGTGCGAGGAGATAATATCAGCTATGGCACTTGAGCTAAAGGATGCCACTGGCCGATGCCAAGTTCATGAGAAAGATAACAAAGCCAAAGCAGCCAATCTTGACAAGGCCTTACAAGAGGCTAAGGAAGCCCGGTCTGAGTCTAGAGCAGCTCGGGAGGAGATCCGACAAGCCGGGGAGATCGCGGCTAGTAAGCCCTTTTTATTGCAAACTAAGTTTGGCGATCCGAAGTATGCTCTGCTTAATCAACTGTGGAGTTCTCCAGATGCCTTTATGGACCTACCGAAGAGTGCTGCCAATGCGAATCAGTTTTTCCACGTGCGAGAAGGACATGCGACAGTAAAGCTATTTTGGTCGCCATTTAACACGACAAAGGGTCCACTATTGAATGAATAGATGGCCCAATGGGCCGAGCTCCATAAGATGTCCGGAACTGCCATGAAGGACGTCCTAGTCCGGCTGTGGCTGACTGAGCCCCTTCCGAATAGTTATTTTGGTTTGGTGAGGCGCCTTGTGGATGCGGCGCCGCGTATCGACGCTGTGAAGCGGTCAACGTGCATAGAAGGTGCACGGATGGCCCTTGCCCATGTTAAGACGTATTGGGCGAAGATGAAGGCCACCAATATTGCAGCGCAAGGTCCACCCAAGGGCGAGTTCCATCATACGCCAGAGCATTATTTTGAGGCCGTCCTGGAGGGTGCCCGCTTGATAGAGGGTCAGTGCTCGAAAAATATTATGTTCGAGTAAAGTGTATCAAAATTGTAATAACAATATTATGATATATTTAAGGCTATGTTTTTATACTTTTTGCCCAAAAAGTTTTGGTGCCTCGTGTGCGGCCGTCCTTTTATATATACAATCTGAAAGTTTGCACTCGTCAGCTTCAGCCCCCTCGCGTATAACACGAGGGTGTTCGGAAAAGCACTTGATCACACTTGACCCAACGTCTTGGTCCGTTAAGGAGGTGTTAGTGCGGCGAACTAGGCAATCGGACTATAGAGCTTTAGCACTTTCACTTAGCCATAGGAGTTTGACGGTGGGGCTACTATATAGCCCCTGGTATGTCTGTGGTTATCTGAATACGATGCGTTTACATACCTGACCAGAAGGACGGTCCTTCGTTTAACACGGAGGGAATCACGAAGATTCTGATGAGTCATCGAGTGGTTTACCAGCTCTCGCCACATCATGACAGTCAGTTTTCGGCTTTCTCTACTGAGGTGCTCATCCGGACGAGCCAGGACACAATTGCAGTAGTTCTCCCTTTACTACCCTAGCTGATATAGCGGAATGTAAGGTAGTAAGCACAGGAGCCGGGCAACCCAACTATTGACCAAAGACATGATTTGGAGCTGATGCATATAAGGCCAAACTCGCGACGCTGAACACTCCCTACCGGTGTCCGGACATTTCAATATACACTGGGCAGAATATAGCCCCTGGTGATAGACCCTGGTATCAAGGCACGTGATGTCTACTACACAACCTTATTTTTGTAGATGTTTTTGGGCCTCCAAGTGCAGAGGTTTGTAAGACAGTAAAAAATTTCCCTCAAGTGGATGACCTAAGGTTTATCAATCCTTGGGAGGCGTAGGATGAAGATGGTATCTCTCCAACAACCCTGCAACCAAATAACAAAGAGTCTCTTGTGTCCCCAAGACACCCAATACAATGGTAAATTGTATAGGTGCACTAGTTCAGCGAAGAGATGGTGACAAAAGTGCAATATGGATGATAGCTATAGGTTTTTGTAATCTGAAATTATAAAAACAGCAAGGTAACTAATGATAAAAGTGAGCGTAAACGGTATTGCAATGCTAGGAAACAAGGCCTAGGGTTCATACTTTCACTAGTGCAAGTTCTCTCAACAATAATAACATAACTAGTGAAGGAAATATGCCCTAGAGGCAATAATAAAGTTCTTATTTATTTCCTTATATCATGATAAATGTTTATCATTCATGCTAGAATTGTATTAACCGGAAACATAATACATGTGTGAATACATAGACAAACATAGTGTCACTAGTATGCCTCTACTTGACTAGCTCATTGATCAAAGATGGTTATGTTTCCTAACCATAGACATGTGTTGTCATTTGATTAATGGGATCACATCATTAGGAGAATTATGTGATTGACTTGACCCATTCCGTTAGCTTAGCACTTGGTCGTTTAGTATGTTGCTATTGCTTTCTTCATGACTTATACAAAGTTCCTACAACTATGAGATTGTGCAACTCCCGTTTACCGGAGGAACACTTTGTGTGCTACCAAACGTCACAACGTAACTGGGTGATTATAAAGGTGCTATACAGGTGTCTCCAAAGGTACATGTTGAGTTGGCATAATTCGAGATTAGGTTTCGTCACTCCGATTGTCGGAGAGGTATCTCTGGGCCCTCTCGGTAATACACATCACTTAAGCCTTGCAAGCATTGCAACTAATGAGTTAGTTGTGGGATGATGTATTACGGAACGAGTAAAGAGACTTGGCGGTAACGAGATTGAACTAGGTATTGGATACCGACGATCGAATCTCGGGCACGTAACATACCGATAACAAAGGGAACAACGTATGTTGTTATGCGGTTTGACCGATAAAGATCTTCGTAGAATATGTAGGAGCCAATATGAACATCCAGGTTCCACTATTGGTTATTGACCGGAAACAGTTCTAGGTCATGTCTACATAGTTCTCGAACCCGTAGGGTCCGCACGCTTAAGGTTTCGATGACAGTTATATTATGAGTTTATGAGTTTTGATGTACCGAAGAAGTTCCGAGTCCCGTATGAGATCGGGGACATGACGAGGAGTCTCGAAATGGTCGAGACATAAAGATCGATATATTGGACGACTATATTCGGAGTTCGGAAAGGTTCCGAGTGATTCGGATATTTTTCGGAGTACCGGAGAGTTACGGGAATTCGCCGGGGAGTATATGGGCCTTATTGGGCCATACGGGAATAGAGGAGAGAGGCCGAAAGGAAGGAGGTGCGCAGCCCCCCTCTGGTCCGAATTGGACAAGGGGTGCGGCCCCCTTTTCCTTCCTCCTCTCCCCCTCTTTCCCCTTCTACTACTCCAACAAGGGAGGTGGAATCCTACTAGGACTAGGGAGTCCTAGTAGGACACCACACTTGGCGCGCCCCCTCCTAGGGCCGGCCTCCTCCCCCCTTGCTCCTTTATATACGGGGGCAGGGGGGCACCCGAGGACACACAAGTTGATCTACGGATCGTTCCTTAGCCGTGTGCGGTGCCCCCCTCCACCATATTCCACCTCGGTCATATCGTCGCGGAGTTTAGGCGAAGCCCTGCGCCGGAAGAACATCATCATCGTCACCACGCCGTCGTGCTGACGAAACTCATTCTCGACACTTTGCTGGATTGGAGCCCGGGGAACGTCATCGAGCTGAACGTGTGCTGAACACGGAGGTGCCGTACGTTTGGTGCTTGGATCGGTCGGATCATGAAGACGTACGACTACATCAACCGCGTTGTCCTAACGCTTCCGCTTAACGGTCTACGAGGGTACGTAGACAACACTCTCCCCTCTCGTTGCTATGCCATCACCATGATCTTGCGTGTGCGTAGGAAAATTTTGAAATTACTACGTTCCCCAACAGTGGCATCAGAGCCAGGTTTTATGCGTAGATGTCATATGCACGAGTAGAACAGAAGTGAGTTGTGGGCGATACAAGTCATACTGCTTACCAGCATGTCAAACTTTGGTTCGGCGGTATTGTGAGATGAAGCGGCCCGGAACGATATTACGCGTACGCTTACGCGAGACTGGTTTCATCGTTACGAGCACTCATGCTTAAAGGTGGCTGGCGGGTGTCTGTCTCTCTCACTTTAGCTGAATCGAGTGTGGCTACGCCCGGTCCTTGTGAAGGTTAAAACAGCACTAACTTGACGAACTATCATTGTGGTTTTGATGCGTAGGTAAGAACGGTTCTTGCTAAGCCCGTAGCACCCACGTAAAACTTGCAACAGCAAAGTAGAGGACGTCTAACCTGTTTTTGCAGGGCATGTTGTGATGTGATATGGTCAAGACGTGATGCTATATTTTATTGTATGAGATGATCATGTTTTGTAACCGAAGTTATCGGCAACTGGCAGGAGCCATATGGTTGTCGCTTTATTGTATGAAATGCATACGCCCTGTAATTGCTTTACTTTATCACTAAGCAGTAGCGATAGTCATAGAAGAAATAGATGGCGTAAACGACAATGATGCTACGATGGAGATCAAGGTGTCACGCCGGTGACGATGGTGATCACGGCAGTGCTTCGGAGATGGAGATCACAAGCACAAGATGATGATGGCCATATCATATCACTTATATTGATTGCATGTGATGTTTATCCTTTATGCATCTTATCTTGCTTTGATTGACGGTAGCATTTTAAGATGATCTCTCACTAAAAATCAAGACGTGTTCTCCCTGAGTATGCACCGTTGCTAAAGTTCGTCGTGCCCAGGCACCACGTGATGATCGGGTGTGATAAGCTCTACGTCCATCTACAACGGGTGCAAGCCAGTTTTGCACACGCAGAATACTCAGGTTAAACTTGACGAGCCTAGCATATGCAGATATGGCTCAGAACACGGAGACCGAAAGGTCGAGCGTGAATCATATAGTAGATATGATCAACATAATGATGTTCACCATTGAAAGCTACTCCATTTCACGTGATGATCGGTTATGGTTTAGTTGATTTGGATCACGTGATCACTTAGAGGATTAGAGGGATGTATTTCTAAGTGGGACTTCTTAAGTAATATGATTAATTGAAATTAATTTATCATGAACTTAGTCCTGCTAGTATTTTGCAAATTATGTTGTAGATCAATAGCTTGCGTTGTTGCTTTCATATGTTTATTTTGATATGTTCCTAGAGAAAATTGTGTTGAAAAATGTTAGTAGCAATGATGCGGATTGGATCCGTGATCTGAGGTTTATCCTCATTGTTGTGCAGAAGAATTATGTCCTTGATGCACCGCTAGGTGACAAACCTATTGCAGGAGCAGATGCAGACGTTATGAACGTTTGGCTAGCTCAATATGATGACTACTTGATAGTTTAGTGCACCATGCTTAACGGCTTAGAATCGGGACTTCAAAAACGTTTTGAACGTCATGGACCATATGAGATGTTCCAGGAAATGAAGTTAATATTTCAAGCAAATACCCGAGTTGAGAGATATGAAGTCTCCAACAAGTTCTAAAGCTAAAAGATGGAGGAGAATCGCTCAACTAGTGAGCATGTGCTCAGATTGTCTGGGTACTTCAATCGCTTGAATCAAGTGGGAGTTAATCTTCCAGATAAGATAGTGATTGACAGAGTTCTCTAGTCACCATCACCAAGTTAGCAGAACTTCGTGATGAACTATAGTATGCAAAGGATGACAAAAAATGATTCCCGAGCTCTTCGTGATGTTGAAATCAACGAAGGTAGAAATCAAGAAAGAACATCAAGTGTTGATGATTGACAAGACCACTAGTTTCAAGAAAAGGGCAAAGGGAAAGAAAGGGAAACTTCAAGTAGAATGGCAAACAAGTTGTCACTCCCGTGAAGAAGACCAAAGTTGGACCAAAGCCTGAAACTGAGTGCTTACACTGCAAAGGAAATGGTCACTGGAAGCGGAAATGGCCTGAACATTTGGTGGATAAGAAGGATGGCAAAGTAAACAAGGGTATATTTGATATACAGGTTATTGATATGTGCCTTACTAGTGTTTATAGTATCCCCTGAGTATTTGATACTTGTTCGGTTGCTAAGATTAGTAACTCGAAACAGGAGTTACAGAATAAACAGAGACTAGTTGAAGGGGAAGTGACGATGAGTGTTGGAAATAGTTCCAAGATTGATATGATCATCATCGCACACTCCCTATACTTTTGGGATTAGTGTTAAACCTAAATAAATGTTATTTGGCGTTTGCGTTGAGCATGAATATGATTTGATCATGTTTATTGCAATACGGTTATTCATTTAAAATCAGAGAATAATTGTTGTTCTGTTTACATGAATAAAACCTTCAATGGTCATACACCCAATGAAAATAGTTTGTTGGATCTCGATCGTAGTGATACACATATTCATAATATTGATGCCAAAAGATGCAAAGTTAATAATGATAGTGCAACTTATTTGTGGCACTGCCGTTTGGGTCATATCGGTGTAAAGCACATGAAGAAACTCCACAAAGATGGATTTTCGGAATCACTTGGTTATGAATCATTTGATGCTTGCGAACCGTGCCTTTTGGGAAAGATGACTAAAACTCCGTTCTCCGGAACAATGGAACAAGCTATTGACTTAATGGAAATAATACATACCGATGTATGCGATCCAATGAGTGTTGATGCTCGTGGCAAGTATCATTATTTTCTGACCTTCACAAGATGATTTGAGTAGATATGGGTATATCTACTTGATGAAACATAAGTCTGAAATAATTGAAAGGTTCAAAGAATTTCAGAGTGAAGTGGAAAAATCATCTTAACAAGAAAATAAAGTTTCTGCGATCTGATCGCGGAGACGAATATTTGAGTTACGAGTTTGGTCTTCAATTAAAACAATGTGGAATAGTTTCACAGCTCACGCCACCTGGAACACCACAACGTTATGGTGTGTCCGAACGTCATAACCGCACTTTATTGGATATGGTGCGATCTATGATGTCTCTTATTGATTTACCATTATCTTTTTGGGGTTATGCATTAGAGACAGCTGCATTCACGTTAAAAGGGCACCATCTAAATCCGTTGAGACGACGCCTTATGAACTGTGGTTTGGCAAGAAACCAAAGTTGTCGTTTCTTAAAAGTTTGGGGCTGCGATGCTTATGTGAAAAAAGTTTCAACCTTATAAGCTCGAACCCAAATCGGAGAAGTGCGTCTTCATAGAATACCCAAAGGAAACTGTTGGGTACACCTTCTATCATAGATTCGAAGGCAAAACATTCGTTGCTAAGAATGGATCCTTTCTAGAGAAGGAGTTTTCTCTCGAAAGAAGTGAGTGGGAGGAAAGTAGAGCTTAATAAGGTAATTTGTACCTTCTCCCAAATTGGAAACTAGTTCATCACTGAAATCAGTTCCAGTGATGCCTACACCAATTAGTGAGGAAGCTAATGATGATGATCATGAAACTTCAAGATCAAGTAACTACCAAAACCTTGTAGGTCAACCAGAGTAATATCCGCACCAGGGTGGTACGGTAATCCTATTCTGGAAGTCATGTTACTAGACCATGATAAACCTACGAACTATGAGGAAGCGATGATGATCCCGGATTCCGCGAAATGGCTTGAGGCCATAAAATCTGAGATATGATCCATGTATGAGAACAAAGTATGGACTTTGATTGACTTGCTCGATGATCAGCAAGCCATGTTAAATAAATGGATCTTCAAGAGGAAGACAGATGCTGATAGTAGTGTTACTATCTACAAAGCTAGACTTGTCAAAAAAGGTTTTTGACAAAGTTCAAGATGTTGAATACAATGAGATTTTCTCACTCGTATCGATGTTTAAAAGTCTGTCCGAATCATGTTAGCAATTGCCACATTTTATGAAATCTGGCAAATGGATGTCAAAACTACATTCCTTAATGGTTTTCTTAAAGAAGAGTTGTATATGATGCAACCAGAAGATTTTGTCAATCCTAAAGGTGCTAACAAAATGTGCAAGCTCCAGCGATCCATCAATGGACTGGTGCAAGCATCTCGGAGTTGGGATATACGCTTTGATGTGTTGATCAAAGCATATGGTTTTATACAGACTTTTGGAAAGGCCTGTATTTACAAGAAAGTGAGTGGGAGCACTACAGCCTTTCCGATAAGTATATGTGAATGACATATTGTTGATCGGAAATAATGTAGAATTATTCTGCAAAGCATAAAGGAGTGCTTGAAAGGAGTTTTTCAAAGAAAGACCTTGGTGAAGCTGCTTACATATTGAGCATCAAGATCTATAGAGATAGATCAAGACGCTTGATAAGTTTTTCAATGAATACATACCTTGACAAGATTTTGAAGTAGTTCAAAATGGAACAGTCAAAGAAAGAGTTCTTGCCTGTGTTACAAGGTGTGAGATTGAGTAAGACTCAAAACCCGACCACGGCAGAAGATAGAAAGAGAATGAAAGTCATTCCCTATGCAGCAGCCATAGGTTCTATAAAGTATGTCATGCTGTGTACCAGACCTATTGTATACCTTGCTCTGAGTTTGACAAAGGAATACAATTTTGATCTAAGAGTAGATCACTGGACGGCGGTCAAAATTATCCTTACTGGAATAAGGAAATATTTCTCGATTATGGAGGTGACAAAAAGGTTCGTCGTAAAAAGTTAGGTCGATGCAAGTTTTGACACAGATCCAGATGACTCTAAGTCTCAATCTGGATACACATTGAAAGTGGGAGCAATTAGCTACAGTAGCTCCGTGCAGAGCATTGTAGACATAGAATATTTGCAAAATACATACGGCTCTGAATGTGACAGACCCATTAACTAAGCTTCTCTCACGAGCAAAACATGATCATACCTTAGTACTCTTTGGGTGTTAATCACATAGCGATTTGAACTAGATTATCGACTCTAGTAAACCCTTTGCATGTTGGTCACATGACGATGTGAACTAATGGTGTTAATCACATACAGATGTGAATATTGGTGTTGAATCACATGATGATGTGAACTAGATTATTGACTCTAGTGCAGGTGGGAGACTGAAGGAAATATGCCCTAGAGGCAATAATAAAGTTATTATTTATTTCCTTATATCATGATAAATGTTTATTATTCATGCTAGAGTTGTATTAACCGGAAACATAATACATGTGTGAATACATAGACAAACATAGTGTCACTAGTATGCATCTACTTGACTAGCTCATTGATCAAAGATGGTTATGTTTCCTAACCATAGACATGTGTTGTCATTTGATTAATGGGATCACATCATTAGAAGAATGATGTGATTGACTTGACCCATTCCGTTAGCTTAGCACTTGGTTGTTTAGTATGTTGCTATTGCTTTCTTCATGAGTTATACAAAGTTCCTACAACTATGAGATTGTGCAACTCCCGTTTACCGGAGGAACACTTTGTGTGCTACCAAACGTCACAACGTAACTGGGTGATTATAAAGGTGCTCTACAGGTGTCTCCAAAGGTACATGTTGAGTTGGCATAATTCAAGATTAGGTTTTGTCACTCCGATTGTCGGAGAGGTATCTCTGGGCCCTCTCCGTAATACACATCACTTAAGCTTTGCAAGCATTGCAACTAATGAGTTAGTTGTGGGATGATGTATTACGGAACGAGTAAAGAGACTTGCCGGTAACGAGATTTAACTAGGTATTGGATACCGATGATCGAATCTCGGGCAAGTAACATACCGATGACAAAGGGAACAATGTATGTTGTTATGCGGTTTGACCGATAAAGATCTTCGTAGAATATGTAGGAGCCAATATGAACATCCAGGTTCCACTATTGGTTATTGACCGGAAACAGTTCTAGGTCATGTCTACATAGTTCTCGAACCCGTAGGGTCCGCACGCTTAAGGTTTCGATGACAGTTATATTATGAGTTTATGAGTTTTGATGTACCGAAGGAGTTCGGAGTCCCGTATGAGATCGGGGACATGACGAGGAGTCTCGAAATGGTCGAGACGTAAAGATCGATATATTGGACGACTATATTCAGAGTTCGGAAAGGTTCCGAGTGATTCGGATATTTTTCGGAGTACTGGAGAGTTACGAGAATTCGCCGGGGAGTATATGGGCCTTATTGGGCCATACGGGAATAGAGGAGAGAGGCCGAAAGGAAGGAGGCGCGCAGCCCCCCTCTGGTCCGAATTGGACAAGGGGTGCGGCCCCCTTTTCCTTCCTCCTCTCCCCCTCTTTCCCCTTCTCCTACTCCAACAAGAGAGGTGGAATCCTACTAGGCCTAGGGAGTCCTAGTAGGACTCCACACTTGGCGCGCCCCCTCCTAGGGCCGGCCTCCTCCCCCTTTGCTCCTTTATATACGGGGGCAGGGGGGCACCCGAGGACACACAAGTTGATCTACGGATCGTTCCTTAGCCGTGTGCGGTGCCCCCTCCACCATATTCCACCTCGGTCATATCGTCGCAGAGTTTAGGCGAAGCCCTGCGCCGGAAGAACATCATCTTCGTCACCATGCCATCGTGCTGACGAAACTCATCCCCGACGCTTTGCTGGATTGGAGCCCGGGGAACGTCATCGAGCTGAACGTGTGCTGAACACGGAGGTGTCGTACGTTTGGTGCTTGGATCGGTCGGATCGTTAAGACGTACGACTACATCAACCGCGTTGTCATAACGCTTCCGCTTAACGGTCTACGAGGGTACGTAGACAACACTCTCCCCTCTCGTTGCTATGCCATCACCATGATCTTGCGTGTGCGTAGGAAATTTTTGAAATTACTACGTTCCCCAACATCTAGATCATATAACTAACCCTCAACATGCAACAAAGATCACTCCAAAGTCACTAATAGCTGAGAACAAACGAAGAGATTATTGTAGGGTATGAAACCACCTCAAAGTTATCCTTTCTGTTCTATCTATTCAAGAGTTCGTAGTAAAATAACACGAAGCTATTCTTTCCGTTCAATCTATCATAGAGTTCATACTAGAATAACACCTTAAGACACAAATCAACCAAAACCCTCATGTCACCTAGATACTCCAATGTCACCTCAAGTATCCGTGGGCATGATTATACGATATGCATCACACAATCTCAGATTCATCTATTCAACCAACACAAAGAACTTCAAAGAGTGCCCCAAAGTTTCTACCGGAGAGTCAAGACGAAAACGTGTACCAAACCCTATGCATAAGTTTATTGAACCCGCAAGTTGATCACCAAAACATACATCAAGTAGATCACGTGTATATCCCATTGTCACCACAGATACGCACGGCAAGACATACATCAAGTGTTCTCAAATCCTTAAATACTCAATCCAATAAGATAACTTCAAAGGGAAAACTCAATCCATTACAAGAGAGTAGAGGGGGAGAAACATCATAAGATCCAACTATAGTAGCAAAGCTCACGATACATCAAGATCGTGCAAAGTCAATAACATGAGAGAGAGAGAGAGAGAGATCAAACACATAGCTACTGGTACATATCCTCAGCCCCGAGGGTGAACTACTCCCTCCTCGTCATGGAGAGCGCCGGGATGATGAAGATGGCCACCGGAGAAGGGATCCCCCCTCCGGCAGGGTGCCAGAATAGGGCCCCGATTGGTTTTTGGTGGCTACAGAGGCTTGCGGCGGCGGAACTCCCGATCTATTGTGCTCCTCGATGTTTTAGGGTATATGGACATATATAGGCGAAAGAAGTCGGTCAGGGGAGCCATGAGGGGTCCACGAGGGTGGGGGCGCGCCCAGGGGGTAGGGCACGCCTCCCTGCCTCGTGGCTTCCTCGTTGCTTCCCTTACGTGCACTCCAAGTCTCCTGGATTGCTTCCATTCCAAAAACAACTCTCCCGAAGGTTTCATTCCGTTTGGACTCCGTTTGATATTCCTTTTCTTCGAAACACTGAAATAGGAAAGAAAACAACAATTTGGGTTGGGCCTCTGGTTAATAGGTTAGTCCCAAAAATAATATAAAAGTGCTTAGTAAAGCCCATAATCATCCAACACAGATAATATAATAGCATGAATGCTTCATAAATTATAGATGCGTTGGAGACGTATCAGCACGTATGGCAATCTGACATAGGGAAAGAGCGCAGGTGGTGAGAGCATAAATCTCAAAACACAATATGAACCAAGCTACTTCTATAACATCCACTTTAGTACGGCGAGCCGTATATTTATAGATAATGCCGATATCTTTCTTGGACATTTTACATGCCAGGAAAGTATAAAACAAAAAGAGATAAAAAAGGTTTACAGAGGGTCTTAATCTAAAAAAGATACCTTAATGCGGGGCCCTGCTGCATGTCTGTGCCTTTGTCTCCATTGTGAAGTGTCCTTGAAGGGTATAGTATGATGGCCATCTGTAAAAAGTAAAAAAACAGGTAAAAGAATTTGGTGTGGCCGTAAGTAAAGCTGGTTCATTTTAATGAACCATGAAAGATAACTTCTGGAGTCAGAATAGGGTCGAGCCAAACTATGGACTTTTTGCGTGCAGAGTGCCCCCAACGCTGCCCAAGGAATTTTGAGTGTATCTCCTTATGGGGCGGTCAATGGGGGCATAGCTGCTAATCGAGCTCGGGTTTATCTGAGATGCCGCACTGAGGTGTGCGTCGGACACGTTTAGCTTTGTCTGCGGTCTTAACGACCGATGAGCTGCTCAGCTTGAATAGGTCATTTTGTCTTCTGACTGCTAGAGCCAATGTGTATTCTTCTGTACGAAGAGAGCGCTCCGTATTTCCGCTGACCGTAATGACGCCGCGTGGTTCAGGCATTTTGAGTTTTAGATAAGCATAATGCGGGACTGCATTAAAACAGGCGAAGGCCATTCTTCTGAGTAGTGCATGATAGCCACTTCGGAATGGAGCAATGTCGAATATTAGTTCTTCGCTTTGAAAGTTATCGGGGGAGCCGAATACAATATCCAATTTTAGAGAGCCCGTGTAGCAGGCTTCCACGCCCGGTATAACTCCTTTAAAGGTAGTGCTGCTTGGCTTGATTCTTGACGGGTCTATCCCCATCTTGCGGACAGTGTCCTGATATATCAGATTGAGACTGCTGCCGCCGTGCATGAGGACTCGAGTGAGGTGGTATCCGTTGATTATTGGTCCTGAGCTGCAACTTCCCTTCCTTTACAGGGAGGGGGTGCGGGTTTTTGTGCGGCATTGCTAGCCGCTCTGTCTCGACCACGAGGTGGTCGGTTCGGCTTGTCAGCCATATTGTTTTTCGGCAGTATAGGCGCAATAGCCTCGTCGTCGACTTCGGGTATCATCTTACGCTTAGGATAGCTCTTTGTTTGGAGATTACCACCGTATTTCTCCTCAGCATCTAGTACTTCGTTCCATCTGTCATTGAGAGTATCATGTGCGGCTTTAAGCCGCTGATCCTGCTTCTTCAGGCTCCTTGCAATGGTGATAATCCTTTGATGGAGGCGTTCTTATTCTAATGGTTCTTCTGGGACGATGAATTCATTGTCGCCCAGGCTAATCTCCTCTTTAGATACAGGTTGATAATTGCTATCGTCGGCATCGCTGTGGTCAGACAACATCCCCAGACTGTGCTCACCGTCCTCTCGCACGCCCTTCTCCAACGCTGGGTCTGCAGGGTCCTCAGCTTGGTTCAGATTATCATCTTTGTCCGTGACAATGTTGTTGTTTTTCCTTTTTCCGGATCGAGGTTAGCGCTTCTGGCACTGTCGCTTGGGAGGTTCATCGACACGCATGTTGCTATTGTCGTCGGCCTCCTTCTCCTTAGGTGTGTCCACCATGTATATATCGTATGAGGATGTAGCCGTCCACTGCCCCAAGGGTGGTGGTTTTTGTGGCTGCTCCTCTCCGGCATGGTCGTCCATACCATCGATGTCCTCGGAGCCGTAATCGAGCGTGTCGGTTAAGTCCTTGATAGTGGCAATGAAGTGGGTGGTGGGTGGGAAACGAAGTTTTTCATCGTCAGCTTCCCATTCGAGCCAGACATAGTTCAGCCAAGTGTCCCCCGACAGAGAGAGGGATTTCAATGAGTTTAACACATCGCCTGGAGGTGAGTGCTGGAAGATGTCCGCGGAGCTGGACTCCAAGATCGGTGCCTGATCACATTCGATGGACGCGGATGCACGCAGTCTGGAACCTATGGCCGGAGACGAGTCCGAGGTTCCGGCGACACAAGCCCAGCTCGATGTTGGGTTTGTGTGCAGATCGAGCGTCGCTGAGTATGCGGCTTCTGTGGTGGGGTTAAGCTTCCTCTCTTCGGGCGATCACTACAAAAAAAGACAAATCCGTGACATTTTGGGCCGAACGAATTTTTTTTGTCATACTTATGACACTTCTATGACGATAATTGTGACAAAACCCGGTATCATCATAGATGTGGTGGGCTCCTACTTCTATGACAAAAAATCATGACAGAAAATGGGCTTTTCCTCTTGGGCGGGACGGAGACGCAGCTGCATGACATTCTTTGGGCCGTCCATGACGGAAAAAACCGTGGTAGAAGCGAGGGCAAGGAAAATATCGGGGTGTTCCCGACTATGGTGGGGGGTCGGGGTCGAGCGATGCGTGTTTCTCTCGTACACGTACGCACGTGTGTGCGAGGTGTTGGGCTCTAACTGAACCTGAGCAAGGCGTTGGGCTCTAAGTGAACCCGAGCGATTGCACTGCAGGCTACGCGTTACTGAACCCGAGCGATCGATCGTTGGCTGTTAACTGAACCCGATCGAGCGATTCCTTCGCTACTGCTGCTAAATGAAGCCGATCGATGCTGCCTCTGGATGAGCAGTGAGCGTTGCGGGGGGGGGGGGGGGGGGGGTGGATGAACAGTGAGCGGTGGGAACAGGACCCCGTGGCATTGCCTCTGGTTGAACAGGAACCCGATCGATCGAGACGGTTGGGGCTGGATGAACAGGACCCCGTGGAGGGCTGGATGAACAGGACGACCTCGTGGGGGGATGGATGAACAGTAGAGTGTGGAGGGGTGGATGAACAGTAGCCCGTGTAGGGGTGGTTGAACAGGAGCCCATGGAGAGGAACAGTAGCTGGTGGACTAGCGCGCGGTGGAGGCTGGATGAACAGGAGCCCGTGGATGAACAGTCGGAGGTGGAGGCTAGAGGAGGTCAACGGTGGATGAACAGTAGCCCGTGGAGGCTGGAGGGGGTTGACAGTGGAGATGAACAGTATCCCGTGGAGTCCCGTTTCGCGGTACGCCACACCCCTCCCGATCAACAGGACCCCCATTTCAACCGTAGGAGGTCCGTTTCCTCCGTTTTGCGGTACGCCACACCCCTCCCGATCAACAGGACCCCCGTTTCGACCGTACGAGGTCCGTTTCCTCCATTTTGCGGTACGCCAGACCTCTCCCGATGAATAGGATCCCGCTTCGAACGTGGCCGGTCGAACACAAGGCCGTTTCCTCCGTTCTGCGGTACGCCATGCCTCATTTCCATCAGCTATTTCGTCCAAGCCGGTTGGCTCCCACGCGTTTCGTTGCCTCCCGAAGAACACGGCGCATTACGTTGCCTCCCCATGAACACGACGGAGACGCAGTTTCTCCATTCCGACCCAGCCATGTACAGGAGCCCTGGCCGTACGTACGCGCGAGTAGGCGTTCGAGACCCCGCCTGTATGTATGTACGTGGCCGTATTTAGTTTCTTGCACCCTGGCCGCCATACATACGTGTACATGCTACGTGCGTGCCTCTACTACGACACATTTGCGCCTCTACATCGACCAGTATGTACGTACACGTTCACGACCAGAATGAAAGCGCTACGTACGCTTCGACCAGGTGGGTCCCGACTGTCAGGCACTTCGTTGCATGCGAAGATGTAGCTGGTGGGTCCCAACACTCAGGGGGGCGAATCGTTTTTTTGCCCGGACGCACTTCCTTGCATGCGAAGATGTAGCTGGTCGGTCCTAGCAGTCAGGGGGACACGTTTTTTGCGTGAAATACGGTGGCCAGTCCGGTTGGTCCGCGCTGTCAGGTGGAGGAATAATTATTTTGCGCGTAATAAGGCGGCACTTCCTTGTTGCGGCCGCGGACCCAGCTGTCAACCTCTCCACGTACAGTCCACGTCCAATGTAAGACGTTCCTTGACCACGTTGACCACGCCGCACCGAGAGCACCAGGGCGGTGGATGACGCGAGGCCTAGGAAGGGGACGACGTGAAGCCGGGGAAGATGCGGCAGTGGATGCCCACGCATAGAGGAGTATGAGGGTTCACTGGTTCGCTGTGGTGTGAGGCTGCCGTTGCTGCGGGAGTAGTAGGGGGCGGTGAGGCCTCCGCCACATCGCAGCCGGCCACGGGAGGCAGGAGCACGAGGCACGACTGGCGCTGGTTTGGCCGGCTGGAGCAAGAAGACCAGAGGTTGAAGAAGCACTACGGTTGTTGGATGAACATCATATGGTCACTAGAGCTAGAATCGTGCATATTGACTAAGTTGACAAAGCCCTCCTCCCCGTTAACTTAGTAGGCCCACAAGTCAGCCTGCCACTATACTGGGTCCCAGCTAGCAGGGGGAGTATTCATTTTTTGTGCATAATAAGGAGGCACTTCCTTGCGTGCGAAGATATAGCTGGTGGGTCCAAGCTGTCAGTGGCGGTAACATTTTTTCGCGAAATACAGAGGCCCTCTCGGTGGGTCCCAGATGTTAGGTAGAGGAATCATTATTTTGCACGTAATAAGGAGTCATTTCCTTGCGTGCGGCCATGGACCCTCCTGTCAGCCTCTCCACGTACAGTCCACTTCAGATGCATGTCGGCTGTTGACCACATTGACCAGGTCGCGCTGAGAGCACCAGGGCAGTTGACGACGGCGAGGCCTTGGAAGGGAATGACACGGAGGCAGGGAAGACTCGGCAGGTATTTCCCACGCGGATGGGAGTACGACTGTACGTGGGTTTACTGGTTCGTCTGTCATCGCCGGAGAATAACAGCAGGTATGGGTGAGTAGAGGGATGGCTAGGCCAATGATGGGAGTACGGTGGGGCGCTGAGGCCTGCGTGGCTGCAGAGCCGGCCGCGGGGAGGAGGGAGCAGGCAGTCCCACTGGCGCTTATTTGAGCGGCTGGAGCAGGAAGAGCAGAGATTGAAGAAGCACGACGGCGGTTGGATGGAAATCCAACAGTCACTGCTTGTGCGTCAACCTTCTTTAGGAAAGCCTCAAATCTGTGGAAAACATCATACAACCCATCTGCCATTATTTCTAATAATTTACAGCCCATTTGCTAATTCTGAAGGTTTTTTTGGAGCCCATATTCTTTTTGTTAGCATTACAGCCCATACTGTGGCCACGGTTAAAAAATTATACAAAATTTTGCATATTTCGGTGCGGTACGAACTGTTTTTAATCCCAAAATTTCGAGTCACATTCAAACGGATTTTAAAAATAAATGTATATCAATATAAAATCCAACAAATTGTCCATGCATAAAAATCAATGCAATTTAAAATCTCGAAATGAAAAAAATAAATTTGAAAGTAATTGCCGGTTTGATGTGTTTTAAAAATGTACAACCCATTTCTCATTACTGGTAGGCCATTTTCTCGGCCAGCCGAATGAAGCTCTCCTTGTCTTGAAAGATTTGCAGCCCAACAGGCCTGACAAAGCGACTTACTTGGCAAATCACAAAAAAACTGGGTTGTGGCCGTGGACCCAGATGTCAGCCTCTCCGCGTACAGTACTCTTCCGATGGAAGTCGGTCATTGACCACATTGACCACACCGCACCGAGAGCACCAAGGCGGTGGATGACGGTGAGGCCTAGGAATGGGACGACGCGGAGCCAGGGAAGAAGCGGCAATGGATGCCCACGCGGAGAGGAGTATGAGAGTTCACTGGTTCGGCTGCGGCGTGAGGCTGCCGTCGCTGCAGAATAACAGGGGGTGTGGGTGAGTAGAGGGATTCCCTAGGCCAGCGGTGGGAGTAGTAGGGGCGGTGAAGCCTCCACGGCATCACAGCCGGCCACGAAAGGCAGGAGCACGCGGCACGACCGGCACTGCTATGGGCGGCTGGAGCAAGAAGACCAGTGGTTGAAGAAGCACTATGGTCGTTGGATGGACATCGTACGGTCACTGGAGCTACAATCGTTCATATTGACTAAGTTAACAAAGCCCTTTATCCCCGTCAACTTAGTAGGCCCACAAGTCAGCCACCCACTATGGTGGGTCCCAGCTAGCAGGGGGGCTCTTCATTTTTTTGTGAGTAATAAGGAGGCACTTCCTTGCGTGCGAAGATATAGCTGATGGGTCCGACCTATCAGCGGGGGGAACGTTCTTTTGCGAAATACAGAAGCCCTTCCCACGTATAGTCCACGTCCAGTGCGTAATAAGAAGGAACTTTCCTTGCATGCGACCATGGAGCTCGCGGGTCCCAGCCGTCAGGCTCTCCATGTACAGTCCTCTTCTGATGACTCTCGTATGTTGACAACGCCGCATCGAACGCACCGATGCGGTGGACGATGGCGAGGCCCCAGACTGGAACGACCCGGAGATGTGGAAGACGCAGCAGTGGAGTCATAGACGGAGAGGAGTGGGAAACTTGACTGGTTCGGGTGCGGGGTGGGCCTATACTCGGCAGATAATAACAGGAGGTGCGGAGTGGAGGGATGGCTTGGCCGTCGGCGGGGTAGCGTTTCGCTGAGGAGCGCAAAACAACACCGCTGGACGCCGAAGGCTGGAGCAGGCGGTCCCGGCAGTGCTGGGGGAAGAAGACGAGAGATTGAAGAAGAATGTCGGCTGTTGGATGTAAATCCAACGCCTTCTTAGGCTTCGACCTACTGGCCCACATGTCAGCCAGTCCATTTGTTTTCCGGTCCATTTGGTGGGCTGGGTGAAACAATGATGTAGCATCTATGCAGCCCGTTTATATATATGGTAGAATTTAAATCCCATTTGCATTTTTCTCGAAATCCACGGACTTGCTGGGCTGGGTGAAAATATCATGTTGGGCTAGATGAAGAAACGTTATAAAAACATAAACACATTATTGCACGTCTATTACTTCATTTGTCAGTAAAATCTTTGCAAGCTTATGTACGGAATCACTAAGAGTTAACTTGCCAAGTTATATTTTGTAAGAACTTTCAACTTACGAAATAAAATATCATTTAAATTTGATGAGTTAATAGTACATGGGGTATTATTGTTTTTTAGGCTAGACGTGGGACAGTTGAATTGGTTCTAGGGAAAAGTACTAGGAGAAAACTCAGTTTACATCGAACTCTGTTGGAAAAGGCAGTGCCTAGGAGGAGCTTAGGCACGCCTAGGCGCTAGGCAATGGCCAAATGCCTCGCCTAGGACTTAAATGGAGGTCTAGGCAGGGTAAGCAAGGAATTGCCTACGCAAGCAAGAAATCATGCCACATACTGCACTAATATGCCAAACGGGTTATATTCCAATGGTAGTAGATGGTAGTTAACTTATTTATATGCCCTAAACTAATATCAACACCCAAAATAATCACAAGTACACTACGAGTAAAAACTATATTACTGCCCGGGCCACGCATAGGGCACTTAGGCACCGCCTAGGCACTAGGCGAAGGCCAACCGCCTCGCTTACGCCTACCGCTTTTTCCAACCTTGACATCGAAAAAGAAAGTGGGAGAAAATTCAGAGACCTGCTGGGTCCACCTGAGGAGGGGAATATGTTGGGAGGAAGGAGACTCAAAGCACGACAGTCGAGTGAACTAGTTTTTTTTAACGGACAAGTGAATTAGTTACATACATCAACAAATAGCCACAAAAAAGCAATCAGGTTAATGGGTTCTTAAAAGAAATATTTCGGACAAAATAGATACTTACGACACATAGGCTAATGCATGAAACACTCAGATGATAAAGGTGCTTATAAACAGATAAAGTACAACATCTAGACCTTCCTGGCACGCTTGATCATGACGTTGCGGCTGTCTGTGTACTCGTCGGTTACGGGAAGCAGACACACCCTCATGTCCAAGATCTGCCTGTACATGTCATAGCATGCGTATGCGTCCTTGGCCGTGTAGGTTATGTAGGCTAGATTCAGAGGTACCTCCCACGTGTTCAGGTCCTTTGTATCGTTGTCTTCTTTCATGTTGGCGTATCAGGGGTCGATGATGGTCTCGGCGAGGTCAACCACGGAGTCCTTCTCCTGCCCATTGCTGATGATCTTGTATTGCTTTTGGATGTCGACAAGCTTGTTGCACCAGATGGCTGAATCGTCGCGATCTTCCTTCTCTCCGCCGTAGCGAAGGTATAGTCGATGCTGCCGATGAAACGGGCGAATGCTCCAGAACCTCTGATGGCCCTATAGAAGTGGTAGATGAGAACCTCGTCCCGCACACATACCTGGGCGACGGCGATCCGCTGGTCCCTGTCAGGAGACGAATGGATGGGCACAAGGTCTAGTCCTGCAACCTTGTGCTTTCTCGTCCTGTAGGTACTGCTTGAACTCAGAGAGGCAGAGCTTCACCGAGTCCTGATCGTTGGTGTACATCACATTCAACTTGGTGCAACCATAGGACTGAACAGTGAGCTCAAAGGGGAACTCCTTGCTAAAGTCCATATCCAGCAGGCTCACCCCTCGGATCGCCATTGGAGTCTCTTCAAGTGAACGAGTGTGTAGGCGGCGGCAACAGTTTGTTTTTTAGTTGCACGCCCGACAGAAGATGCACCCTGGGCGCATTCAAACGCCTCCATTAAGAAACCTACTCCGGCCACACATCGGTTCACGAGTGGGTCTGTATTGGTACTATAATAACAGGAGTTAGTGGTCACTTTACTTAAATTTAATAAGCTTTAATAGAAATTTATACTTAAAACAAGCAATGCATTGGCTCGTTCTATCAGTGCCACAGGATCAACATGCACAACAATTAGAATTATTATTCTTAGGACGCACACGATCAGCACATTTGTCGCGCTTTCACAAAGATAATACTACCAAGTTTGAACTGTTTGTTATGGTTGTTGTCCGCTGCATCATCATGCTGTGTTTCCCAGCTTGCAAGATTCAGAACCAACAAATAAGATCAAAATAATAAGTACAACAAAGATGCCTACACATCTCATTGATTCCCAGCTTGCAAGATTCAGAACCAACAAATAAGATCCAAATAATAAGTACAACAAAGATGCCTACACATCTCATTGATTCCCAGCTTGCAAGATTCAGAACCAACAAATAAGATTCAAATAATAAGTACAACAAAGATGCCTACACATCTCATTGATTCCCAGCTTGCAAGATTCAGAACCAACCCATTAGAGCCTTTTGATAAAGTGAATATCAGGATTAAATCCATCTTGGCTAGCCATGTCATACAATCGAAGAACTTGGTGAATGCTCTTGACCGTCACAACATCTGTAGTTGAGTATTCCTGTTTGCACAGCACAAACAAGAAGAGCATGATTTCACTTTAATACTGTCCTCCTTGAACTCAACCTACAGCTCCACTAGGATGAGGTCAACCTCCAGCTCCATGATTCAATTCATGCGCCTTTTTCTGCAGTTCATCTGAAATGAAGCAAAGATTGCATCATTCAGCTAGCAAGAAGTACTTGCTCTCGTGAGCTGGCAGATTCTTCTTTGGTAGTTGCACTCAAATTGAGGAACATTAAGGTTGCCTATCCGGCTCATGTAAGGTGCAACTATAATTTTCTTATCCTTTTGTGCAGTTCCACTAAAATAAAGTGCCATTGTGGTGACAGTGATGGCTCATTTTGCAAAGGCTAATAAAATGTTGCACGAGATTACCAGCAGAACTTGACGGAGATTTTGGAAACTCCAATCACCATTTTGTGCAGTTCCACCAAAATTCAGAGATTTTGCCCACGTGACATTTTAGTTGAACTGCACAAGACACTCATTCCAAAAAAAAGTGTTTTGTGCAGTTCACCAAAAGGTCACAATAGCAACAAGGTGAAATGGATATCCCTATCTGCACAAAAAGATAGAAAGTAAACAATTGCTGGTCAATAAGAATATATGAATCATATACAAAATGAAAAGAAGCATCTTAATTATGATCATGCCAATCACGCAAGGACAGTAGAAATTTTAAAACGTCAGCAATGCTTCATGTTACCAGAAGCATTACGATCAGCAATGAGATTCCTCAAATATGGGATTACTTTAATGGTGGCATTGCTTGTTTACCAGACACAGTAAATCAACAGCAGCTAAAGAGTTGGTTTAAGGGCATGGGACCGTGGGGACACCAGGACACTCAGCAGCGTAAAGGAGAAACTTACTTATCATATTGGGGAAAATAGCAGGAGTGCCATTTGTAACACGGTTTAATTGCATCTTATCACTGGAGGCATTACATTAAAAATAACGCTGGTTAGACATGTCCCTAAGGTAACAGTGTGATCGCTTCATTTTACATGCACCCTTACATTAACAACAACAAAAGGTTGGTATAAGGACATGCGACAGTGGACGCATCAACACAATGTACCTACAAGGAGGCATAAAGTGGTGATGCCGAGTTTGTTCATGCTATGTGAGGGCAGCAAACCTAATCATGGAGACCTTGTACTATGTGAGGGCAGCAAATCTGTAACATCCCAAAATTCTAAATTTTGGAATGTTATATTAAATAGATAATTTTGATTCTTTGTTTGATTGATTGTTTGGTTGCTTGTGTGAAATTGAGTGAATTTGAAACTTTGAAAGTTAAATGAGAGGGAATAAAAGGACTTTCCCAAACTTTCATTTTGCATTTATGATCTCCATGAATTCAAAATTCTTTTCATCACAAAACCTTGGAGAGAATATGACATGACTTCTTCCATTTATTGAAATGAAAAGGGGTGTTGAAAACATTTCAATTTCATTGGAAATATTTCAATTTCAGAAACTTCAAGCAACTCAATGATTTTCATGAGAGAAGATAAAATGACTTCTTCAACACATATGAAATACGAGTTGGGAGTCTAAAAGAAATCCAATTTAAAGTCCTTTTGGAAAAAAATTCAAAATGGAGTTATTTGGGTTTTATTCAAATTATTTTTCTCCAAAAATAAAATATATGGAAAATAGGGAAAAACATGAATCCCTACAAAGAAAATTGGAGAGAAATAAATTTGAAATCATTTTGGTATTTTTAAAATGATTTTATTGGATTTTATTAGAGCAGTAGCACTGTTTGAATTATTTGAATTTTAGTAGATTTTATTTGAAGCAAGAATAATGTTCATCTTGTAGGAAATCTTTTTCTAAAAAATTTGATATATAATATGTCTATATATCATTTGTAGTATTTGTGGTTTCTTTTCTTTTTGTCTATCTGTATTTAAAAAAAACCATCTCCCGTCGACTGGGTCGGCCCAGCTCCTGCCAGGCCAAGGCCCAGCCTGGCTCCCATCCACGACCGGGACTCCTCCCGAGTCCGCCGCCGCGTCGCCATGGACGTCGTGCCACCTCCGGCCTCCTCTGCCCCATTCCCCACGCCACGCACTCCCCCTGCCTTTAAAAGGTGAGACCGCCGCCCCCCTCTCCCCTCCCTCTCCCCTCGATCCGCCGCCGCCGGCGAGATCTGCAACCGCCAGCCGCCACCACCGTCGACGAACTCTACTGCCGCCGCCCGCCTCTCCTCCAGCCCTCGTCGACGCCACCACCGCACTCGCCGCTCCACGCCGCCCCTCCCCGACTAATCCGCTGGCGCAGTAGACCACCGGAGCCGCCGCCCGTCCGTAGCCAACACCGCCGCCGCCGTCTTCTCCGCCGCCGGCGACTCCAACCGCCGCGGTAAACATCGCCCCTCCTCGTCCATCCGATCTGGATCTAAGGATCCAGATCCTTTTTTTTTCTCTAAGCGTTTTTTTATTTAGAGAGCGTTCGTTAGCTTAGGCTCTGGAGCCAACGGTTTTCATTCATTAGCGTTTGGTAGCGAACGTTAGTTCGGTATAGTTTTTCTTTTTAGTTTTATTTTTCTGCCAGGGACCTAGTTATAGTTGTTTTATTTTATAGTTTAGTCCCTGTTCTTAAAACGCTCACAACTTTTTGTCCACTTATCCAAATCCAATGAAACCAACGCCCACGTCTTTGTTATGATACCCTCTATCCATATAACCAACTTGAACATGTTTTTGAAAGTTTAAAATTTTAATTTCAAATAGTTTAGTATTTGAACTTTGTTTGATCGTAACTTGAGTTTTATAACTCCGTTTTAGTTGATTCTTTTTGCAAATTGAAGCTCTTGACATGAACTTTCTGATACGGCCAAGTCCACAAAATTTTGGTACTGTTAGAAATTGTTTTATGTTTCAAGAGTTATTTGCTTGGTTTTGATGTTTTCCGATTTGTTTTCGTCGTTCTCTTTGATCCTTTGAGTGATTTCTTATGTGTGGTTACTATTGCTTTCTCACGATAGATTGAACGGAGTGTGATGAATAGAACTATCAGGAGTCGAGTGTGAAGTTTCTTCATCAACAGTACAGGCAAGTTCAAACTTTGGTCATATCCCTTTCATACCCAGGTTTTATGCATTAGTTTCAACCCTCAAACATTGCATGGTTAGGAGTTGATAATATGTGGGTATTGGGAAGTAGTTGAAGAGGTAGAACCTATTGCCCTGTTTATTACCAAACCCTTAGGAGTTACTTCAACGTTATGCTTATATTGCTATGCTATGCTCGTAGATGTGTATTGGTTTGAGAGAATTCATGAAAGATGTAGGACATTATTGTTAACTAAGGTTCACCTTAAGGTGGCTACTTTAATACACATCTGGGTGGATTGAGGCACCTGGGAATCTAGTGTTGCCTGCTTTTTTTTGGAAATCCTGGGGTTCTATGTGATTTTCCTATGGACCGCCACCCAGGCTCAAAGGGATCATAAGATTATTCATGCTAGAAACTTCCGTGTGCAGCTACAAGCCATTATGGGCTCTGGCATAGATAAGTATGTTGCGTGAGCTCTTGAAGAGGTAGACTAGTAGATGTAGGGGGTGTAGGTGGTACTGTCTACCCGGAGTAGAGAGTTAATGCTTCTGAAAGACTGTGTCTCGGTCATCCGTTTCTCAAACATCATGAAGTGCGAGAAATTCAACGGAGGAGATCGAGTCTTGTGGGGAAAGTGCGCAAACCTCTGCAGAGTGTACAAACTAATCATGGTTAGCCGTGTCCCCGGTTATGGACATCTTGAGTATCTGGTTCTTGGATTATCATGTTGATCTCATCACGATACTTAAATAATTTGTTGGGTTGATGATTATTAATTGGGATTGAGATGGGGTTTACCATTCTTAATGTTTTCAACAAACTTGGTAGTTAAATAAAATATATTCCTTTGTAGTAGGGAAAAATTGGCTTTATGCAAAAACCATTAACCATAGAGCTTTCCACCAGTCATATATGCATGTAGTGATAGCCATTGTTCATCATTATTCTGTGGTGTGAATTTGCCAGAACATTCAATGTACTGACCTACATGCCTGCAACGTCTCATGTTGCACGAATCTTACGACGAGTAAGTGATACATTAGGGTTAGGATTCCTACACTCAAATTTGCCGTTGGTGTTGACGGGAATCCACAACCTTGTTACTTCTGCTATTTGGATTGAGGTAATAGTATTTATGTTACTTTATACATGTGATTTACCTCTGTTATAAATCCTCGAGTACTGTGTGTGTCAGCATACCGATCCAGGGATGACACTTAAGCACAGAGACTTGATCCATTTGGGTCGGGTCGCTACAAGATGGTATCAGAGCACATGTTGACTGTAGGATGTGACCCTAGAGATTGGCAAGCCGATAGGAAAGGATTTCTCTACAACTTTCTTTTCAAAAATATCTTTACCTCTCTTCTCTCCTGTGGTTATTCAAATATTCCCTTTAGTGAGATCATACCCCTTTCCCCTTTTGACCACACGAAGATTCGACTGATGAGACCACTCCAAGTAGTACAAGATATCAGACAACTAAGACCACTTTGGAATAAAGAGGATTTTTACCGTGCATTACAATGATGGAAACCACAACGGTTGAAGACATCGAAGACTGGAGAATTTGAAAGCTTTGAAGATTTTCCAGATTTGTATGACCTAGGAAGGCACCCCTTATAGAACTTGGCAGACTAAGGAAGCTGTCAATACCCAAGATGAAGGTGTATCGGAGAAAGACCAGAACATGGAGCATTAGAACTCGAAGTTTTTGTCAAGAAAACCCTAAGATAGGAGATATCAATTATGGAATGAAACCTCGTCGCAGTAAAATGGGCATAGACATGGCTAACCATGGTGTTATTACCCGCTTATGCTATTGTCACCGTGCGGAGTTAAGCATGCAGATGCATGGAAGAATTGGATGGTAGAAGGCTGATGGAGCATCTGTCAGCAAAGGATGTAGTTTTAACCTTAGCTGGTGCATCACCAGGATCTGGAGTATTACATCAAGAAGTTTAGGGTGGAACTTTAGGAAGTCATATTTGACAAGGAGGCAATTCGTGAAGAACTCACGAACCAGATGCTGAAAGTAGCCAAGCAGGAGGAGCTAAAACCTCGATATACCGGAGATTTGTCAGGAACTGAAGGACAGTAGGACCATGGCTCATGCCAAGGGTGTTGAAACCCAGAAGTTTGGGACGCAACTCCAGAAATATTAAAGGACGTCACAAGAGACTTCGCGTCAACAGAGATGATTTGGCTAAAGAACTTGAGAAGGACAAGCATGATCGAAAAAAGCCATCAGAGACATGAACAAGAGGAGTTTGATGACTTTGAAGAATTATTGACCTTTAGAAGACCAAACCCCTATTATATACCTACATTAGATGCGACGATTGTGAGACGTCTTTTGTTTGATGTTTTCCTGACAGGCACAAAACAAAACGCCCTTTTCAAAACCATTGTTTGTATTGTGTGTATCCCTCCCCATTTCTCTTATCTCACCCCAAAACCCCTGGACCGAATAGAGGATGAATGGAGATGAGCTCATATTATCAGGACAGATGAGTTAATTGGAGAGGGACCGATGGATTCAGAACATGGAAGATCATATGGAGAATAACTGAGGGAGTCCTGGATTAGGGGGTGTCCGGATGGCCGGACTATGACCTTTGGTCGGACTCCCGGACTATGAAGATACAAGATTGAAGACTCCGTCCCGTGTACGGATGGGACTTTCCTTGTCGTGGAAGGCAAGCTTGGCGATACGATATGAAGATCTCCTCCCATTGTAACCGACTCTGTGTAACCCTAGCCCTCTCCGGTGTCTATATAAACCGGAGAGTTTTAGTCCGTAGGACGAAGAACAATCATACCATAGGCTAGCTTCTAGGGTTTAGCCTCTCTGATCTCGTGGTAGATCAACTCTTGTAATACCCATACCATCAATATTAATCAAGCAGGAGTAGGGTTTTACCTCCACTGAGAGGGCTCGAACCTGGGTAAAAACATCGTGTCCCTTGTCTCCTGTTACCATCCGCCTAGACGCACAGTTTGGGACCCCCTACCCGAGATCCGCTGGTTTTGACCCCGACATTGGTGCTTTCATTGAGAGTTCCTCTGTGCCGTCACCGTTAGGCCCGATGGCTTCTTCGAACATCAACTACGACGCGGTCCAGGGTGAGACTTTTCTCCTCGGACAGATCTTCGTATTCGGCGGCTTCACACTACGGGCCAACTCGCTTGGCCATCTGGAGCAGATCGAAAGCTACACCCCTGGCCATCAGGTCAGGTTTGGAAGCTTAAACTACACGGCCGACATTCACGGGGACTTGATCTTCGACGGATTCGAGCCACGGCCCAGCGCGCCGCACTGTCTCGATGGGCATGATCTAGCTCTGCCGCCGGACAGCACCCAGAGTGACGCTCAGGAGTCCGGTCCGACCATTAGTTCGGAGCCGACTGTGCTAACTAGGGGCGGACGGTTGGACGCCGCCCCAGGAGCCGCAATCTCTACGACGATAGAGCCGAATACCAGCCTAGTCCTTTGCAAGGCCCGTGACTCCAAGGTGCCGGACTCCGCTCCGGACTCCGAATCTTCCGCACCCCTTCCGATCGAACCCAATTGGGCTCCGATCATGGAGTTCACCGGCGCGGACGTCTTTCAGCACTCGCCCTTTGGCGATATCCTGAATTCACTAAAGTCTCTCTCTTTGTCAGGAGAGCCCTGGCCGAACTACGGTCAGCATGGTTGGCATACGGACGACGAAGAAATTCGAGGCCTACCCACCACCCACTTCGTAGCCACTGTGCACGATTTAACCGACATGCTCGACTTTGACTCCGAAGACATCGACGGTATGGACGCCGATGAAGGAGACGACCAAGAACCAGCACCTATAGGGCACTGGAAAGCCACCTCATCATATGATGTATACATGGTGGACACACCCAAAAGGGATAACAACGAGGATCAAAAGGGCGCAAGTAGGGATCATTCCCTCAAAAAACAATCAAAGCGGCGACGTAAGCGCCACGCAAAGCCCCACCTCGACAAAGACCCATCCATAGAACAGGGCGAATCAACGGAAGACAAACATGCCATTGAGCAACCGTCCAAATAGGACGGGCAATCCAAACAACCAACCCCCGGGAAAGACAATAGTCCGGACAACCTCACGCTGGACAAATTGCTGGAACGTCAGAACCTCCACCAAAGGCTCGTCGCCACTGCACGTAGCCTGAAAAAGCAGAAGCGGAGGCTCAAAACAACAGAAGATGCACTCAGGATCAGATGGAACAAAGTACCCAATACTGCACACAAGTACGGAAACAGTCATCACACAAAGAGCTATCCGAAGCGGAAACTACTACCGGAACTCGATGAAGAGGCCATAAAGCCCCCACAGTCAAAAAACAAGGAAGCCACCAGGTCGGATAGACGACCCAACGATCGACCTAAAGCGACAAAGGGCACCGCACTCAATGCAGCGAGCGATCAGCCTAAGGATTCGCATCAAGCAACCGGCCCAACCAGATCCATCTATGGCCCAAGAAAGCAAGCTCCAGCGAGCAATGCAATGCAAAAAATATCCGAACATTGCGGCACACCTACATACAGGGGCGCCGCACATTCGTTATGTTTTACCGATGAGGTGCTGGATCACGAATTTCTAGCGGGGTTCAAGCCCGTGAACATAGAAGCATACGACGGAACAACAGACCCCGGATTCTAGATAGAGGATTATATCCTCCACATACACATGGCCAGAGGAGATGACCTTCACGCCATAAAAATACTTACCCCTCAAGCTCAAAGGGCCAACCCGGCATTGGCTTAAAAGCCTTCCCAAAAACACAATGGGAAGTTGGGAAGCGCTCGAGGAGTCTTTCCGGGCAAATTTTCAAGGGACCTATGTCCGACCTCCGGATGCGGATGATCCGAGTCATATAACTCAGCAACCCGGAGAGTCAGCCCAGAAACTCTGGAACAGATTCCTTACTAAAAAGAATCAGATAGTCGACTATCCGGACGCTGAGGCCCTAGAAGCTGTCAAACATAGCGTCCGAGACAAATGGCTCGCCAGACACCTCGGCCAAGAAAAGCCAAGAATGATGGCCACATTAACAAGCCTCATGACCCGCTTTTGTGCAGGAGAGGATAGCTGGTTGGCAAGAAGCACCACCAGCGACCCGAGTACATCCGAACCTAGAGATGGAAACGGGAAACCGTGCCGTAACACAGAACAGCGCCGAATCAAGGATAACAGCCCAACGAGCACGGTAGTCAACGCCGGATTCAAAAGCTCTCGGCAAAATCAGAAAAAAGTCGCCGCCCAAAGATGACAGGGACGAGCTGTCCAACCTCAACAAAATCCTGGACAAAATATGTCAAATCCACAGCACCCCCGGGAGATCTGCAAACCATACCCAAAGAGATTGTTTGGTTTTCAAACAGTCTGGCAAACTCAATGCCGAACACAAGGGGCTCGACAAACCAAGCGAGGATGACGACGGACCCCACAAGCAGAACACCGGAGAACAAAAGAAGTTCCCACAAGAAGTCAAAACAGTAAATTCACTTCATATGACAAAAGGGAAAAACATAACGGCGCTTATGAAGACACGCGCCACACAGCCAGCCCCAGAGGAGCATCGCCACTGGTTGTTGCAACCAATCACTTTTGATCATCGGGATTACTCCAGAGGGGCCCGGAACACAGGCTGGACTGCCTTGGTCTTGAATCTGGTTATTGACGGACTACAATTTACACGAGTCCTTATGGACGGCGACAGTGACTTAAACCTGTTATATCAGGACAAAATACGCAAACTAGGGGTAAACCCAGTGCTAATCCGCCGTGGCAAAACTTCCTTTCGATGATCCACGCCGGGTCCAGATACCCAGAGTATGGGTTCCCTTTTGTTAGAGGTCACGTTCGGCTCACCCGACAACTTCCGAAGTGAAAAGCTAACCTTCCACATAGCCCCATTCGTAAGTCGCTATCAAGCGCTACTGGGACGTGAAGCTTTTGCCCGCTTTAATGCAATACCGCATTATGCATCCCTTACACTTAAAATGCCCAGCCCACGAGGCATCATCTCATCACAGGGGAATGACAATTGACCCCCAAAGTACGGGTAAGGGTGCGGCCGCCTGGACAGCCGCACACTAATCTAGCCCTACTATTTCGTACACGGCTAGACGAGTCTGGCGTCAACACACATGGACTTAATAGCCGCATAACCCTGTACAAGGGGCTCCGCGTGTTTACGCCAGGAGACAATGCGGCTCACTTCTTGCTCCAACTATGTTTTGTTTATTCTAATATGGATTTCTCGCACGCTTATTTACTAAAGTTCCTCTTTTTCGCAGATGAACACCGTGCTACGCCCGTCCAGGATACGACACAACAGAGACACAGGCGCAGACGTGCAGTAGGGACCCGTTCCAAGGATTCTTTTCATATTAAGACCCTGCGTAAACCTTTTTTACTGTCTCTTGTTGAAAACATCCCCCGGTTTTCGCCATAACCGAGGAGGAGGCTGGCGTTTTTTGGCATATGGCCACGCCAGAATTTTGCGCGTACCTGGACACCAGGGGCTTTTTTATCAAGGGCTTTGTTTCGGCCCATCTTCATAAAGACCGAATACCTTAGGGAGTGTTCGGCGTCGCGAGTTAGGCCTTATATGCATCAGCTCCGAATCATGTCTTTGGTCAAATGTTGGGTTTGCCCGGCTCCTGTGTTTTTCTGCCTTACGTTCCGTTATATCGGCTAACGCGGCACCAGGAGAACTACTGCAATTGTGCCCCGGTTCGGCCAGGCGAGCACCTCAGTAGAGAAAGCCGAAAACTGACTGTCATGATATAGCGAGAGACTGGTCAACCACTCGATGACTCTCGGAATCTCTAGGATTCCTCCGCATTAACGAAGGACTGCTTCCTGGTCAGGGACACACGCGCCCCGGATTCGGGAGAGCGCGGTGCCTCCAGGGGCTATTGAGTAGCCCCAATGTCAAACTCCTATGGCTAAGTGAAAGTGATAAAGCATTATAGTCCGGTTGCCTCGTTCGCCGCACTATCACCTCCTTTATAGGACCAAGACGTTGGATTAAGTGTGAAAAGGCGCATTTTTGCGAACACCCCCGCATCATATGCGTGGGGGCTGAAGCCAACGACTGCCATCTTTCAGGCTATATACACATATACATTAACGGCCGCACAGGAGGTGTTATAATTCTTGCAAGCACAAGTATAAAAAGCTTTTATATTCTATCAAAATATTTCTTTTACAATAGCACCTGCTATTCGAACAAAACATCCTTCGAGCACTACGCTTCTATTAAACGAGCGCCCGGAAGAACTTCCTCAAGGTAGTGCTTGGCAGACACCCGGCCTTCGTCCGGATCCTGGGATGCAACAACACTAGCCTGCATATCCGCCCAGTATGTCTTGACACGGGCAAGAGCCATTTGTGCACCCTCTATTCACGCCGACCTCTTCATTGCATCGACATGCGGCGCAGAACCAAGGAATTATTGCACTAATCCAAAATAACTTTTCGGCTCTGGCTCCCCCGGCCACAAATGACTCACGACATACTTCATGGCGAGTCTGGATAACCTGTTCAGCTCCGCAAAGGCGGCCAAACGGTCGGGTACCAAAAGTGGACGCTCTGGTTCGTGGAATTGCGACCAAAACAGTTCTTCCAAATCATGGTCGCCTCGACCTCGGAAGTGTTCGGTTGCGTCCGCCGCACTTGCTGCCACATCCAGATAAGTGTTTTCCGCACTCCACTGCCGGTCTAACGGAGCATACCTAGGATCCCCGAACTTCATCCGTAGCATATAGGGCTTTCCAGCCGTGATATCTCCGGCCTGACGCAGCTCCTCCTTCATAGCTCTCATCGCAGAGTGAGCATCCTTGGCCTCGGCGGTGATCTTCTCAAGGTCTTTCTGAGCCGCCCTTTCTTCTTGTTTGAGAAATTTACAGTGGTCGGCAGCATCCTTCAATTTTATAGCCATCTCGGCTATTGCCTTCTTACTCTGGCAGTGAGCAGCCTGTTCGGCTTTCAGCTCTTCAGCCGCCTTAACGGCAGCCGTATCACTTTTTCTTGCTTGCTCCTTGGCTCAGGCAAGTTCCGCCTGAAGGTTCTCCACGGAAGCAGCACTATCTGCAATAAGCATATATATTGTAAGAAACAAGCACTGAACTCCTCTTATCAGATACCTTGTGCGTCGTCTAGCCGCTTATTTACAAGCGCGATGTCGGCATCTGCCACGTCCAGTTACCGCTTTAACTCGGCAGATTCATCAGTCCGTCTAGCCACCGAACGCCTCGCCACCTTCATAAAAAATAACATTTTATAACTGGGGTTTTGATCCTCTGTGCGCCATCACTCTTGACGACACACAGAGTCTCAGGGGCTACTATCTATACAGGGCGCATTCTATGCTGCTCTACCGATAGGTACACCTTTTCACGTACCTCAAAGCCTGTCAGTAAACTCCTGGCGGCCTCGTACAATCCTCTTTCCGTGGATGTAATCCTTCCTATCACCGTGTTCATCAACATACGGTGTTCTTCTAAGATGGATGCACGCCCAAGCAGATCGCTCAGCCTCTCCGACCGCGCACCAGAGGGCACCAGACTAGCCCGACGACCTTTTTCAGGATCCAGACTTGGAGAAACCCGCCGGGAAGACACCTCGGGGTCGCCTGCCTCGTAAGTCGGTGCAGCTAGGGGAGGCGTTTCGCTCTCTATCATCTCCGGACGGAGATCCCCTGAAGACGAGCTCTGCTGAGAAGGGTTGAGATCCGAACTGCAAGGTAATATTTCAGTTATCTTCCTCATAAATAAAACAGGGATGCCACTAATTTTTGAGCCCCTCTCTTTACTTATGGCTCAGAGGAAAGATGATCCCTTTGAGGTCACAATGCGGCTGGGACAGTCTCCGGCGCCGGATCCTCTGACAAAGATTTCTTCCCCTGTTTCGAGGTCATCTCATCCGGGTTTTCAGAGGCACTCCTTTTCTTTCCCAGGTTGGGGAATTATCGATTCCTCCCTTCTTGACAGTCTCCTTCGTGGAGGAGGAAGCTCATTGGTTCCCCTCTTCGCCCTCTGCCGAAAGCATAATCTGCAGCATCCTGGTTAACACGGGATCCGGCGCGGTCTCGGGCAGGGGGGCTGGACACCTGATAAGCTTTGCCTTCACTATCCACTCCTGTTCAAAGGATAGTTCTGTTAAAGGGCCACTTTATGATGAAAATACGGATGGTGTGTCCAAATATGGGGCTACTTACCTTAACATCCTGGCGATTGCAGCTCAGACCAGCGTCCTCGGATAAGTCCGGACACCTTGTTTGTGGTCCGAAGAACAATTTGTACATCTCCATGGGCGTTGCGCCCATAAAATGTTGGAGGACTCGCAGTCCCTCGGGATTAAATTCCCACAGGCGGAGAGGGAGACGTTTGTAGGGCAGCGTGTGGCGAATCAGCATAACTTGCGCCACTACGGTCAGGTTAATATCTCTTTCTAAGAGATCTCGAATGCGGTCCTGCAGTAGGGGCACGTCTTTGGATGCCCCCCAGATAAGCCCTTCATTGACCCATGACGCTCGCCGTGGTGGGGGACCCGAGCGAAAAGCAGGAGGCGCCACCCATGTGGTGCCCTTGGGGGATGTGATATAAAACCAGTCCCGTTGCCATAAGCCGAACTCTTCTTGGAAAGTGCCCTCGGGCCATGGAGCACCGGCTATCTTGCTTATGATAGCTCCTCCGCACTCGGCGTGCTGCCCCTCGATCATCTTTGGCTCTACTTTGAAGGTTTTAAGCCACAATCCGAAGTGAGGGGTGATATGGAGGAAGCCTTTGCACACTACGATAAACGATGAAATTTGGAGGATGGACTCCGGAGCTAGGTCGTGAAATTCCAGCCCGTAATAGAACATCAGCCCCCTCACAAAGGGATCAATCGGGAAGCCTAACCGCTGAAGGAAGTGAGATGTGAACACCACGCTCTCACCGGGCTGAGGAGAAGGAATGGATTGCCCTTGAGTAGGCAGCCTATGCGAGATTTCGCCGGTTAGATACCTAGCATCTCTCAGCTGTCGCACGTCTTCTTCCATAACGGAGGAAGGCACCCACCGGCCTTGAAGGTTGGAGCCGGACATCGTCGGAGGTCCGAAGCGCCTAAAACTAGAAACCTTGAGTGTTGGAACTCGAGGCGAGGGGCGGATTCGATTGGATTGAAAGAAGAGGGAATCGAGCCTTGGTCTCTTTATAAAGGAGTTGAATACCAAGAGCCCTCCCTGTAACCATTTGGGACACGCTTTAGATTAGAGAGTCATACCAAAAGGCGCGGTTGGGGTACCCACGCCCGTGTTGATGAGAATCCTGGGATAAGGGGACACGATCTCTGCTTCGACAAGACGTGCCAAGGAAACCGCCTCGCTAAACGCACTGAGGTGGAACGGTAAAATGAATAAGGGCTTGGCCGTGGCATGATGTCACGCCACGGAATACGTCAGCAGATTAGATTTGTGTAAATATTATTCTCTCTATGGTGGCATGTGGAACTTATTTTTACAAAGCCGGACACTATCCTTGTGTTCAAACATCTTCTATGGAGTATTCGGAGGAGGAACCCACCTTGCAATGTCGAAGACAATTTGTGCGCCGGACTCGTCGTCATTGAAGCCTGGTTCAGGGGCTACTGAGGGAGTCCTGGATTAGGGGGTGTCCGGATGTCTGGACTATGACCTTTGGCCGGACTCCCAGACTATGAAGATACAAGATTGAAGACTCCGTCCCGTGTCCGGATGGGACTTTCCTTGTCGTGGAAGGCAAGCTTGGCGATACGATATGAAGATCTCCTCCCATTGTAACCGACTCTGTGTAACCCTAGCCCTCTCCGGTGTCTATATAAACCGAAGAGTTTTAGTCCGTAGGACGAAGAACAATCATACCATAGGCTAGCTTCTAGGGTTTAGCCTCTCTGATCTCGTGGTAGATCAACTATTGTAATACCCATACCATCAATATTAATCAAGCAGGATTAGGGTTTTACCTCCACCGAGAGGGCCCGAACCTGGGTAAACACATCGTGTCCCTTGTCTCCTGTTACCATCTGCCTAGACGCACAGTTCAGGACCCCCTACCCGAGATCAGCCAGTTTTGACACCGACAATAACCCTATAGTTGAAAAGGATATGGCCCAGCATGCTCTTCAATGCTTTGAGAGAGGTGCCGCTACTTGGTGGAGGATGTACCAAAACATCAATGGATGGCAAGGAGTAACCACTTGGAAGCAACTTAAGTTGACTTTGCTAAAGTCTCGTCTTGTGTCCCCGAATTTCAAGCCTTATGGAAAGGATATGAAGAAACTCCATGCATGCAAGCTCTGTGGAGAAATAGGACACAACCAGAAAGAACACAAGGAGGAATGCCCTAATTGTGAAGGAAGTCACCCAGCTGAAGAATGCCCAACTAAGCAGATTACTTGTTTCTTGTGTGAAGGAACTACCCACTACCCTGCTTAGTGTCACCTTTACCCCATGGTACAAAGGACCCTCCAATAGAAGAAAGAAGCGATGAAAGGAGCCCTTATGGAAATTTTAGAAGAACCTGTGATGAAGGAAGAGGTGGAAGACACACCCGAAGAATACTCAATTAAAACCTGCACCAAATCATGCTATTCATGTGGAGAAGAAGGACACATCTCCCAAAATTGTCTGAATGGAGATCTAGTAGAATTCCCGACAGAGGAAGTAGAGTATGACCCATAGAAAATAGAAGCCTTGATTGGAATGGAAAAGTCCAGGAAGAGAAGTATATCGGATACCAGGAAGGACCTGAGTCCTATCACGTGTTTCTGGTGCAAGAAGTCGGGGCACTACTTTAGCAGTTGCCCAAAAAGGAAGCCGAGGACCCAAGGAGGCTATATAATCATAAGGAAACCTCGAGACTTGTTAGAAGTAATATGTTTTTGTTGTAATGGAATAGGGCACTTTGCCAGAGAATGCCTGAAGGAGAAGGAGACTTGTACTAAATAGTTGAGTCTGTGAGAAGTATAGTAGAAGTAATGAGAACATTTTTTTATTGAGGTGTTGAGTTGAGGCCTGAAATGGAACTGCAGGAGATTGTAATACTTTGAAAATCAATGAAGTTAGCATCATTGGTAAAGATTTGAATTTTATGACCAGTGACAGTATGAAGAAAGATTTGACCATTTTTCGAGGATATGAGAAATATGGTCTATGGAATATTGGAGCATTTTAAGGGAGGTAGTACCCTGTGAGGAGATTTGACCTCCGGAGATGATTATGATATTCGACGGAGTGGATTTCGGACAAAATAAGAAGGGGTTTTGTCTCAATATGTGGGATACCCCAAGAATATGAAGGGTTGAAGTATTATGGGATATAAAGAAGATATAAGGTTGGTAATATGGAGCAATTGTAACTCCATGATGAGTTTGAGTAATCACTTCTTAGTTTGGTACCAGTAGAAGGAAGGGAGACGGTACAATTGGATGGATTCAAGAAATGCTAGGAAGTTGGATGTTGGAGTAATGATCAGTTGCCCCGATAATGATTTCAAGGTTTGCAAGTGATGAGATGGGCCATAACCCACAGGCCCAAGGACCTGCCAAGAAACAAACATACTCTTGCTGAAGGAGAAACCCTGGAAGAAGAGGATATGCCTTTATCAACCGATGATTTTATAGGAGCAACGCAAAACCTGAGAGTTGTGAAGAAACGATAGATGTTTGTTTGGCTTGCAGAATCAATGGATTCATCTGAACTTGGTTCGTTGACAAGAGAAATTCTGCAATGCTTGTGAGGATGACCGAGTGTTAGATTGCGAGATTCGCTAACCCATGTACAAGGTAATGATTTGGGTGCGGGATGGATTGATCACCATACCGACTTACTCTTATTATTCGCTTTGCTATATGGGATGGTAAATCTGAGTGACTAACCTATAGTAGAGCGACGACGATATTAAAGCCTTGTTTGAACCTTAGAGTGGTATAGCAATTTTCCCCTTGTACAAGACAGCTATTGCCAATCGTAGGACATACGGTGAGAATGAAGCCCAGACCCATTTCCTGCAGGAGAAACCATAAATTGTTGACCACCAGGAGATCTCGATAGTTGTTTAGTATTGGCGCCAGACCCGTCAGCTAAGAAGACCCAGTCATGGAAGAACCTTACCAAGACGAAATGACAGAAAGTTTGGAGGAAAAGGTAATGCCACTACCAGAACAGCCCAGAGAAGGAATTTCCCCGAGAATCTGAGAAGACCGACACTGTCAATAATAAGGATGGAGTATATGAGTATTGAGGGAACCGTAACCATGTTTCCAAGGGTGGTAGCACCCCAGACCCCCTGTGATGGTCGATGGATTTTGAAGACCCCCAAACCCTAACCTATTTCTTGCTAGCCTCTCCGAATCTCGAGGACGAGATTCATTGTAACGGTGGTAGGTTTATAACATCCCAAAATTCTAAATTTTGGAATGTTATATTAAATAGATAGTTTTGATTCTTTGTTTGATTGATTGTTTGATTGCTTGTGTGAAATTGAGTGAATTTGAAACTTTGAAAGTTAAATGAGAGGGAATAAAAGGACTTTCCCAAACTTTCATTTTGCATTTATGATCTCCATGAATTCAAAATTCTTTTCATCACAAAACCCTGGAGAGAAGATGACATGACTTCTTCCATTTATAGAAATGAAAAGGGGTGTTGAAAATATTTGAATTTCATTGGAAATATTTCAATTTCAGAAACTTCAAGCAACTCAATGATTTTCATGAGAGAAGATAAAATGACTTCTTCAAAACATATGAAATACGAGTTGGGAGTTTAAAAGAAATCCAATTTAAAGTCCTTTTGGAAAAAAATTCAAAATGGAGTTATTTGGGTTTTATTCTAATTATTTTTCTCCAAAAAGAAAATATATGGCAAATAGGGTAACATGATTCCCTACAACATAAAATTGGAGAGAAATAAATTTGAAATCATTTTGGTATTTTTAAAATGATTTTATTGGATTTTATTATAGCAGTAGCACTGTTTGAATTATTTGAATTTATAAAAATTTATTTGAAGCAAGAATAATGTTCATCTTGTAGGAAATCTTTTTCTAAAAATTTTGATATATAATATGCCTATATATCAATTTTTAGTATTTGTGGTTTTTTTTTTCTTTTTGTCTGTCTGTATTTAAAAAAAACATCTCCCGTCGACTAGGCCGGCCCAGCTCCTGCCAGGCCAAGGCCCAGCCCAGCGTGTCGCCTGGCTCCCGTTCTCGACCGGGACTCATCCCGAGTCCGCCGCCGAGTCGCCATGGACGTCGTGCCGCCTCCGGCCTCTTCTGCCCCCTCCCCCACGCCACGCACTCCCCCTGCCTTTAAAATGTGAGACCGCCGCCCCCTCTCTCCCCACCCTCTCCCCTCGACCCGCTGCCGCTGGTGATATCCGCAACCGCCAGCGGCCGCCGCCGATGACGAACTCCGCTGCCGTCGCCTGCCTCTCCGTCAACCCTCGTCGACGCCACCACCGCACTCGCCGCTCCACGCCGCCCCTCCCCGACTACTCCGCCGGCGCAGCAGACCACTGGTGCCGCCACCCGTCCGTAGCCGATGCTGCCGCCACCGTATTCTCCTCCGCCGGCGACTCCAACCGCCGCGGTAACCACCGCCCCTCCTCGTCCGTCCAATCTGGATCTAAGGATCCAGATCCATGTGTTTTTTTTCTCTAAGCATTTTTTTATTTAGAGAGCATTCGTTAGCTTAGGCTCTGGAGCGAATGGTTTTCGTTCGTTAGCGTTCGGTAGCGAACGTTCGTTCGGTATAGTTTTTCTTTTTAGTTTTATTTTTCTGCCAGGGACCTAGTTATAGTTGTTTTATTTTATAGTTTAGTCCCTGTTCTTCAAACGCTCACAACTTTTTGTCCGCTTATCCGAATCCAACGAAACCAACGCCCACGTCTTCGTTATGATCCCCTCTATCCAGATAACCAACTTGAACATGTTTTTGAAAGTTTAAAATTTGAATTTCAAACAGTTTAGTATTTGAACTTCGTTTGCTCATAACTTGAGTTTTATAACTCCGTTTTAGTTGATTCTTTTTGCAAATTGAAGCTCTTGACATGAACTTTCTGATAAGGCCAAATACACACAATTTTGGTACCGTTAGAAATATTTTTTTGTTTCAAGAGTTATTTGCTTGGTTTTGATGTTTTCTGATTTGTTTTCGTCGTTCTCTCTGATCCTTTGAGTGATTGCTTATGTGTGGTTACTATTGCTTGCTCATGATAGATTGAACAGAGGGTGACGAATAGAACTATCAGGAGTCGAGGGCGAAGTTTCTTCATCAACAGTACAGGCAAGTTCACACTTTGATCATATCCCTTTCATACCTAGTTTTTATGCATTAGTTTCAACCCTCAAACATTGCATGGTTAGGAGTTGATAATATGTGGGTATTGGGAAGTAGTTGATGAGGTAGAACATATTGTCGTGTTTATTACCAAACCCTTGGGAGTTACTTCAACATTATGCTTATATTGCTATGCTATGCTCGTAGACGTGGATTGGTTTGAGAGAATTCATGAAAGATGTGAGAGATTATTGTTAACTAAGGTTCAACTTAAGGTGGCTACTTTAATACACATCTGGGTGGATTGAGGCACCTAGGGAATCTAGTGTTGCCTGTTTTTTTGGAAATCCTGGGGTTCCATGTGATTTTCCTATGGACCGCCACCCAGGGGATCATAAGATTATTCATGCTAGAAACTTCCGTGTGCAGCCACAAGCCATTATGGGCTCTGGCATAGTTGAGTATGTTGTGTGAGCTCTTGAAGAGGTAGACTAGCAGATGTAGGGGGTGTAGGTGGTACTGTCTACCCGGAGTAGAGAGTTAATGCTTCTGAAAGACTGTGTCTTGGTCATCCGTTTTTCAAACATCATGAAGTGCGAGAAATTCAACAGAGGAGATCGAGTCTTGTGGGGAAAGTGCGCAAACATCTGCAGAGTGTACAAACTAATCATGGTTAGCCGTGTCCCCGGTTATGGACATCTTGAGTATCTGGTTCTTGGATTATCATGTTGATCTCATCACGTTACTTAAATAATTTGTTGGGTTGATGATTATTAATTGGGATTGAGATGGGGTTTACCAATCTCAATGTTTTCAACAAACTTTGTAGTTAAATAAAATATATTTGCTAGTAGGGAAAAATTGGCTTTATGCAAAAACAATTTACCATAGAGCTTTCCATCAGCACTATATGCATGTAGTGATAGCAATTGTTCATCATTATTCTGTGGTATGAATTTGCCAGTACATTCAATGTACTGACCTACATGGCTGCAATGTCTCATGTTGCAGGAATCTTACGACGAGTAAGTGATACGTTAGGGTTACGATTCCTACACTCAACTTTGCCGTTGGTGTTAATGGGAATCCAGAACCTTGTTTCTTCCGCTGTTTGGATTGAGGTAATAGTATTTACGTTACTTTATACATGTGATTTACCTCTGTTATAAATCCTCGAGTACTGTGTGCGTCAGCATACCAATCCAGGGATGACACTTAAGCATAGAGACTTGATCCATTTGGGTCGGGTCGCTACAAGATGGTATCAGACCACATGTTGACTGTAGGACATGACCCTAGAGATTGGCAAGCCCATAGGAAAGAATTTCTCTACAACTTTCTTTTCAAAAAGATCTTTTACCTCTCTTCTCTCCTGAGATTATTCAGTTATTCCCTTTAGTGAGATCATATCCCTTTCCCCTTTTGACCACACGAAGATTCGACTGATGAGACCACTCCAAGGAGTACAAGATATCTGACAACTAAGACCACTTTGGAATAAAGAGCATGTTTACAGTGCATTACAATGATGGAAACTACAACGGTTGAAGACATCGAAGACTGGAGAATTTGAAAGCTTTGAAGATTTTCCAGATTTGTATGACCTAGGAAGGCACCCCTTATGGAACTTGGCAGACTAAGGAAGCTGTCAATGCCCGAGATCAAGGTGTATCGGAGAAAGACCAGAAGATGGAGCATTAGAACTCGAAGTTTTTGTCAAGAAAGCCCTAAGACAGGAGATATCAATTATGGAATGAAAGCTCATGGCAGTAAAATGGGCATAGACATGGCTAACCATGGTGTTATTACCCGCTTATGCTATTGTCACCGTGCGGGGTTAAGCATGCATATGCATGGAAGAATTGGATGGTAGAAGGCTGATGGAGCATCTGTCAGCAAAGGATGCAGTTTTAACCTTACCTGGTGCATCACCAGGATCTGGAGTATTACATCAAGAAGTTTAGGGTGGAACTTTACGAAGTCATATTTGACAAGGAGGCAATTCGTGAAGAACTCAGGAACCAGATGCTGAAAGTAGCCAAGCAGGAGGAGCTAAAACCTCGAGATACCGGAGATTTGTCAGGAACTGAAGGACAGTAGGACCATGGCTCATGCCAAGGGTGTTGAATCCTAGAAGTTTGGAACGCAACTCCAGAAATATTAATGGACGTCACGAGAGACTTCGCATCAACAGAGATGATTTGGCTAAAGAACTTTAGAAGGACAAGCATGATCGGAAAAAAGCCATCAGAGACATGAACAAGAAGAGTTTGATGACTTTGAAGAATTATTGACCTTTAGAAGACCAAACCCCTATTATATACCTACGTTAGATGTGACGATTGTGAGATGTCTTTTGTTTGATGTTTTCCTGACAGGCACAAAAAAACGCCCTTTTCAAAAGCATTGCTTGTATTTTGTGTATCCCTCCCCATCTCTCTTATCTCACCCCAAAACCCCTGGACCCAATAGAGGATGAATGGAGATGAGCTCATATTATCTGGACCGATGAGTCAATTGGAGACGGACTGATGGATTCAGAACATGGAAGATCATATGGAGACTAACCCTATAGTCGGAAAGGATATGGCCCAACATGCTCTTCAATGCTTTGAAAGAGGTGCTGCTACTTAGTGGAGGATGTACCAAAACATCAATGGATGGCAAGGAGTAACCACTTGGAAGCAACTTAAGTTGACTTTCCTAAAGTCTCGTCTTGTGTCCCCGAATTTGAAGCCTTATGGAAAGGATATGAAGAAACTCCGTGCATGCATGCTCTGTGGAGAAATAGGACACAACCAGAAAGAACACAAGGAGGAATGCCCTAATTGTGAAGGAAGTCACCCAGCTGAAGAATGCCCAACTAAGCAGATTACTTGTTTCTTGTGTGAAGGAACTACCGACTACCCTGCTCAGTGTCACCTTTACCCCATGGTACAAAGGACCCTCCAGCAGAAGAAAGAAGCGTTGAAAGGAGCCCTTATGGAAATCTTAGAAGAACCTGTGATGAAGGAAGAGGTGGAAGACACACCCGAAGAATACTCAATTAAAACCTGCACCAAGTCATGCTATTCATGTGGAGAAGAAGGACACATCTCCCAAAATTGTCTGAATGGAGATCTAGTAGAATTCCCGACAAAGGAAGTAGAGTATGACCCATAGAAAATAGAAGCCTTGATTGGAATGGAAAAGTCCAGGAATAGAAGTATATTGGATACCAGGAAAGACCTGAGACCTACCACCTGTTTCAGGTGCAAGGAGTCAGGGCACTACTTTAGCAGTTGCCCAAAAAGGAAGCCGAGGACCCAAGGAGGCTATATAATCATAAGGAAACATCGAGACTTGTTTGAAGTAATATGTTTTCGTTGACTTTCCACCAGCAGCCACTTTCTATCCTTTTTTCAACCAATAATAGATATGTTCCTTATCCAGTCTGTACTGTATTTTCCCATCATTTTCCATTTCAACCAAGAGACCGGTTGGGTGTCCGGTCTCTACTACTTTCACCATATTATTTCCTCTTTGAATCAAGTCCTAGATTCATGCTACAACTTTCCCCCCTTTCTTCGTTGTTTGAACACAGCCCTAGATTCGAATGCATGAAGTAGCTTTACCTCTAATAATACAAAAAAAATTAGGTGGCTTTGGAAGAGCTGGTGGGAGTAGAAAAAGATACACATGCAGACACGTGGGGAGCTGGGGCAGTAGAGCTAGGCCGCTTTCGAACAACTTATACCCGAGGGTCACCGGGATGTCGGTGGCGGTAGGTTGGATCTGCGGACAATACTGCAGGGAGGAAGAAGGGTCGGAGGACCTCCCGAGCCGGCTCTGTGTCGGAGAGAATGGCACGGGCAGAGGATCGGGCCCCTCCGGCAGCTGTGGGTGTTCTCCCTCGGCGGTGATGAATGCGTGAACGATGCACCTTTTAGTCCTCTACACACACCGGCCGAAGGGATCCGGCTGGATCTGTGACCAGCGGTGAGCAGAGAGAAAATGTCGCTACCGTTGTCTTGTTTATATCTGGAGAGGGTGAGAGAATGAAGAGATAAACCCTAGTAAAGCAAGCGCTCAGGCCCCTACGTACATATATAGTGGAGTGATTATCTTTTTCTCTCCACAACAAGCGTTTCAATTTGTGTACGTGGCATTAAAGAAAAGAAACTCTCTATTTAAGGTGACTACTGTATGACTCCTACTTACTACTAGTAGTACTAGTATTGTTCACTTGTGCTCCCCACCCCTCCATTCACTGAACAACCCCACGGGTGAATAAACATATAGTAAGTATTTATATAGAACGAACAAGCTCGAATTATTTTGGCATAGTTAAAAGTTGAGGGCGGGGCTTTTCCCGAGCTGTACGCACGACAGTTTTCGGGTAGGCGGTTTGACAGAGAGGCGAGGAGGGTGAACGAGTGGCGGATTCTCAAACATACTGCTGGAAAGGTCGGGTTGTGTGATTTGACGGCGCGTTACTGCCGGAAAGACTTGTGATATGACCACTCACTATAGTCATGAATTACTGGTGCTCCGACCAGGGTGATGCCCCCCTTCTGTTCCGTGTTCTAATCTGGTGCATGACACGTCGACCCGGATGCTGGCTCTCCCACATGTCGGAGTAGTAAGAAGGAACAAAGAATGATGTGGTATATACTAGTACTACTACTACTCAGGTCGGAGGAATGCGAACCACGGCAGCCCAGTGAACCAGTAGTGCGAACCACGGCAGCCCAGTGAACCAGCAGTGTGAACCACGGTAGCCTAGTGAACCAGCAGTAGAAAACAATGTGGTGATATGGCCATAAAAACAATGTGCTACGGTCCACACTGTAGCATGTACTGTAACACTCCTCTTTGTTTGGATCCCTGAGTTAGAGATAGTTTGGGTTGAAATAGCCTCAAAATATCGAAACACGAGGGTTTAGTTTGAGCTAGTTTGCTCTAACCCAGCTAAAAAACTAGCCCGATGGAGAGGTTCTAATTGGGTTAGTTATCCTAGAGCCCACTAAAAGAGAACTAAAAAAATCTCCCCTGCCCGCACCAGATCGACCCCCCCCCTCTCGCACGACTCCTCTTTGTTCCCCGTAGGGCGGCCCGCCCAAGCGCCGCTCGCCCTCTCTCTCCTCCGGCCGCCCTCTCCTTACGGCCTCCGACGCCCTACTTCGGCTGCCCTCTCCCTCTGGCCTTCGTAGGTTGCCCCGCTCCCCCTTCATCGGTCGTTTTTCTCCCTCTGTCGTGCGCGGCGGCGGCGCATATACTAGGGAGGTCGTGAGAGGGGTGAGTTTGTTTGTTCCTTCTCTGTCTCACAACCATATCATTGATCTTGCTCGCTCTAGCGCTATTTCTGATTTCGAAAAGTAGATCCTGATCAAACTTTGTATAGATTTGTGGTGCATGCATGGAATTGTTTGATGCTGCTTGAGGAGGTAATAAATCTTTCTAGAGGCCCAAAGATTCAGTTCACCATTCTAGGTATTTCAGTTTCAGGCTTGCATTATTTCTAGAGGCCCAAAGATTCGGTTCACCTTTCTAGGTATTTCAGTTTCAGGCTTGCATTATTTCTAGAGGCCCAAAGATTCAGTTCACCTTTCGAGGTATTTTAGTTTCAGGCTTGCATTATTTCTAGGGGCCTAAAATTAAGTTCCCAGTCGGCGGCAAGCGGCCCTGCTACCCATGCCGGTGTCGACCTCAACTAGCAAGGGGCGGCGTCGGAGGGGTTCCCGGGGCTTGGGCTCTACAGAGCCTTCCTCCAGAGCGACAATGGTGAGCTCGTCCCTCGGTGCATGAGGGGCTCCGGGCTCCCTCCCTATCGTGAATGACTTCCGTGATGAGTTAGCTCATGCTTTGCTTCATGGAGTGTTTTTTTGCGAAGCTTGATTGACGACTTGTATGTTTAAGTTGGATATCTCATTTCTATGGACAAAGTAAAAAATATCATGTTTTGCTTGCTTGATTTGTAAAGATGGTTCGTTTATGTCAATTGTGAGCGGGAGGAGGCCATAGAAGAGCCGGCCACACCAAATCCGGTAGGAAATAGGGTCCAAAGTAGTCAAATGATTGAGAAAGAGGATTTATTGTCAATCTAACCCTGCCATACATGCACCTCTTTGGTTTAGAGTTAGTTTAGGGTAAGAATCTAACTCTAACCTCTAACTAAGTTAGAGTTCTCCTCGTCTCGGTTCATCGCCATCATACTTTCCCCATTCCTGTGTTTTCAGTATCCTGCGAATCAAAGAGCCCCTTTTTTGCGGGAAAAATCAAAGAGGACCTTAGACTGGTTTAGGTATGGTCATTTTTTATAAACTTGTTATGTCCAAAATTTAATGAACGTGCTCCGGTTTCTATAAAAATAATCCGGTTTCATGTAGTAATTCATTCATTTATTTATTCTTCCGCAGGGGGTTTGCATGTAATTCGTGAGGTCTGAAATGTAAAGTACCCCGGCATATGCTCCGACGTGCATGCACTACGACCCAGATGCTCTATATCCCACATGTCGGCGAATGGGAGCACGTGGAAATAGCCTAGGAGTACATATAGGAGGATAAATGCGTGAAAAAATATGTACTGTGAAGCGTAGCTGCGGTTAGAAAAGGAGACCTAAAGTGATGACAGCTATAGGTCGCACACACCCAACTAGTGGTACTAGACATACGACTAATTTTTCCCTCAAAAAAAGAGGCACGAGTGCTCAGTACTCCTATTCTATCAACACGAGTCCCATCTGACAACAGCGTCCGTGCTACAGCTAGCTCTCCTCCCTCGTTTCTCTCTTCTAATTCTAAACTCGGCTGACCCCCGGTTGGTGGGTTGGGTTTGCTCAACTGCGGTCCCACCTCACAGTGAAAACGTTATGACTAGAATAAAAATGCCATATACTCCCTCCGTTCCTAAATATAAGCCTTTTCAAATGGAATACAGACATAGTTTATAGTGTAGATTCACTCATTTTGCTCCGTATGTAGTAGTCAATTGCTATAATATTTAGAAAGACTTATATTTGGGAACGGAGGGAGTACTATACTAATAAAACACTAAGGCCACGAGGCGATGCAGTGCTGGTTACAGGAGGCAAGAAGAAGACAAGCATCCATCGATGACGTCCACGTCCTCGACTCAAGGCGCCGGCCCACTGAACAGCGCCTAAGTAGCAGCGGCTTTCGTGGCCAGGTCGACGTGCTTCTGAACAATGGCGTCCAAAGATTCCATCCGCTGGAAGAAGACCAACACCTTCCTGTCCTCGCTTGCCTTGTAGTGGACTATGTAGATAATTTCCTCGTAGACGTGGATGTGCAGGTCGACCGTTTCTTGCATGGCAAGGCACTGCGCGGCGAGCGCGGCCTCGAGGTGCACATTCTTCGCCGCGACCTCCGGCACCTGCAGGGCCACCAGGGCTTGAAAGAGTTCATCACCATGGAGGACGATGAGTGTGGAAGGCAATGAGGAGCCTGGGCACGCGGGCTGGAGAAGTACGGCAAGGTCGTCCGCGCGCTTCTTGACGGTAGTGAACTTGCGGATGGAGTTGACCATCATGTCATCCATGCGAGAGGAGAAGCCGGCGTCGGCGAGGGCTACGATGCCGGCGGTCGCAAGCACCGTCTGGAAACGCTTCGTGGTGCGGGGCCGCAGGCCGGCGCCTTGGATGATTTGGCACAGCCGACTACCACTCGCGTCCATTGCCTCCATAGGTGCTTGTGGCTTCTGGTCACTTGGTCTTGGATTGGAGTGAGAAGTGTCGCGCAGAGACTTGGGAGTAGATGGATTGGAGTGGTAGGGTGCCTTTATATGAGAGTCCAAACTCTGTTGCATTCACATCGTGCTGGCTCTATTTTTCTTCTCCAATTAATTCCCTCTGCATGGAATTGAGGATGCATCATTGATCGTTCAACGTCTCGGGAACCGCTACCCTCTCCCTCCTTGGCATTCAAGCACCTATGGAGGTGACTGCCACTCGCGTCTATCGCGTGTCAGGAGACGTTCCCGTCGACGACGAGGTGCCTATAGTGAATTTGTAAATTTCAAGATGATAGTGGTGTGCGTGTGTGCGTTCATAGGGGTGACTGTATGCGCATGTATATGAGCGCTTGCGTCTGTACTATGTCAAAAAATGTAAATGTGTGTCAAAAAGAGACTAGTCAGTATACTGAATATTGTGCACCTCGGAGAGGAAAACGATAGAACTACGCATTTATTTATGGAGCAGATTCACTCATTTTGCTCCATATGTACTACGTCTCGGTGTTGTTTAGTCACTTGTTGAAATCTCTAGAAGGGCAAATACTCCTTTCTGGTTTACAGGGCTATACTAGCAAGTAGTTGTACGTACTAGTACAATAGTGGGCTCGCATAGCAATTTTGTCTCATGCAAGAGCCTGGCTATATGCGTGCTCCAATGTTCGCGACTGCCACGTTCGGGTTGCGCTTGGCTCTTTGCCTCTTCGAGAAGACGAACTATGATGTTACTACTACTACTTCTACAGTGTCGAATCCACCTCTAACATTTACCCACCACAAATTAAAATATATATTCCTGTCTTGACCAGATGAGCGTGCAAACTACAATCACCAGGGTGACAGGTAGGGCCATAAGACTATTTTAATTTTTATTAAAAAACTTCAAGACGGCCACATAGCATGGAGCACCCCAACGATTTTAAGCTTACAAGCACGGTATACGCTATCCTAGACTACTCTACACATGAAACTGCCACACGAGCGTCTGGGCTGTGCTTGGCCATTCGCCTCTTCGGGAAGTCGAACAATGATGGAATACTACTACACTAGAGGAGTACTACAGTACGCTTCTGGCCATCTAACACCGATTGAACTGTTGCATGTCCACCGCGTGCGGGAGGGAGAGCGTGTAGTGAAAGCTTCTCCTAGTCTTGCCAGCCACCACGCTCATGGGCGAGGGAGGGACGCTCCTGCCTTTGCATGTATGACAGGTGGGCCCGACAGGTGGGTGGCCAACCTGGCATACAGCCAAAGGTAGGTGCTGTTAAGTCCGTGAGGGAGAGGATAATCAAACTTCTCGTTGATGTACGAGTTGACACGACACATCAAAGCACTGCACTCGATATATTTCAATAATTTGCATTTACCGATGCATTAATTACAACGCATTCATGCATGCCGTGACTCTCCTTTTGATACTTGCATGTGTTGATTTAATGCACCTTGAAGTAGTATAAAATATGTGACGGTAAAGCTTTGTAATTCCCCGGCCCAAACGAGAGATGCTTGTGCACGAGGAGGGCGAGATCATGCAGACATAACAAGACCAGACGATGGAGCTCTCTAAGGTCTCGATGGACCTCACCGTGCTCCACTGCCCCTTGTGCCTCCGCCCCTTGACGCCTCCAGTGTATGAGGTTCGAATACACATCGTTCGTTCGACTGATTGAGCAAGGTGCAAGTTTCTTGATTGATGTGTTGTCCGATTGATTTCTACAGTGCAAGGGAGGGCACTGAAATGTCTCCGTCGTACCTACAATTTTTGATTATTCCATGCCAATATTATTCAACTTTCATATACTTTTGGCAACTTTTTATATTATTTTTGGGATTAACATATTGATCCAGTGCCCAGTGCCAGTTCCTGTCTGTTGCATGTTTTATGTTTTGCAGAAACCCCATATCAAATGGAGTCCAAACGGGATAAAAACGTACAGAGAATTGTTTTGGAATATTTGTGTTTTTTGGGAAGTAAAATCAACACGACACGGTCCCCGAGGTGGCCACAAGATAGGGGCCCATGCCCACTCCAGGTGGGTGCGCCCCCCACCCTCCTGGGCCCCTCGTAAGGCGGTGGATGCCATTCTTTGGCCGCAATAAAGCTAATTTTCGGAAAAAGATCTGGGTGAAGGTTTCAATCCAATCGGAGTTACGAATCTCCGGATATAAAAGAAACGGTGCCAGGGCAGAATCCAGAACGCAGAAACAGAGAGATAGATCCAATCTCGGAGGGGCTCTCGCCCCTCCCATGCCATGGGAGCCAAGGGCCAGAAGGCAAACCCTTCTCCCATCTAGGGAGAAGGTTAAGGAAGAAGAAGAAGAAGGGGGGCTCTCTCCCCCTTGCTTCTGGTGGCGCCGGAACGCTGCCGGGGGCCATCATCATCACCGCGATCTTCACCAACACCTCCATCATCTTCACTAACATCTTCATCACCTTCCCCCATCTATATACAGCGGTCCACTCTCCAGCAACCCGTTGTACCCTCTACTTGAACATGGTGCTTTATGCTTCATATTATTATCCAATGATGTGTTTCCATCCTATGATGTCTGAGTAGATTTTCGTTGTCCTACCGGTGGTTTATGAAATGCTATGATTGGTTTGAATTGCATGTTTTATTATTGGTGCTGTCCTATTGTGCCCTCCGTGTCGTGCAAGCGTGAGGGATCCCCGCTGTAGGGTTTGCAATATGTTCATGATTTGGTTATGGTGGGTGACGTGAGTGACAGAAGCACAGACCCGAGTAAGTAGGTTGTTTGCGTATGGGATAAAGGGGACTTGATGCTTTAATGCTATGGTTGGGTTTTACCTTAATGATCTTTAGTAGTTGCGGATGCTTGCTAGAGTTCCAATCATACGTGCATATGATCCAAGAAGAGAAAGTATGTTAGCTTATGCCTCTCCCTCAAATAAAATTGCAATAGTGATTATCGGTCTAGTAACATAGTCAATTGCCTAGGGACAATTTCACAACTCCTACCATCACTTTTCCACGCTCGCTATATTTACTTTATTGCTTCTTTATCTAAACAGTCCATAGTTTTTATTTCCGTGCTCTTTATTATCTTGCAGACCTATCCAACAACACCTACAAAGTACTTCTAGTTTCATAATTTTTCTAGGTAGAGCGAACGTCAAGCGTATGTAGAGTCGTATCAGTGGCAGATAGGACTTGAGAGAGTATTTGTTCTACCTTTAGCTCCTCGTTGGGTTCGACACTTTTACTTATCAAAAGAGGCTACAATTATCCCCTACACTTGTGGGTTATCAAGACCTTTTCTGGCGCCGTTGCTGGGGAGTCATAGGCGTGGGGTGAATATTCTCGTGTGTGCTTGTTAGCTTTATCACTAAGTAATTTTTATTTGCTGTTCTTAGTTGTTATCTATCTTTAGCTATGGATATGGAACACGAAATACCAAAAAAATTAGGTGTACTTGCTACTCATGGAGATGGGGAACCTCCTAAAACCCTCGATGATCGTTATGTTCAAGATATTATGTACTACTTTGATAATCCTGAGAAAACCCCATTAAATTATGTTATGGCAGACACGTTGGATCAACGTGAATACTTTAGGGATTATCACTTGACACAATAAGGGAAACTATTATGGGATCAAATTCATATGTTACGTTGGTATGCTTGTCAACTATGCTTGATACATGATTATACTTGTTGCTCTAGGATGAAGGCTCCACACCTTCCCTTTTCATGCAAATTCAATGATAATAAAACCTTGGCTTCTTATACTAATGGTGTATATGATTACTATGATGTGGAACAAATAGAAGAATTTGTTGCTTTTATGGGTGCTTATGAGATTGAATCAATGTTTAAAGAGTTTGATGATTTTGATGATTCAGTTTATAGACCTGGAAATTTTGCTATACTTAGATATTGCTATAAGAATTATGAATACAATTACAAAGTCTCCGCTATCCAAGAAGAGACTAATATTTTGCAGGAAGCTATGGAAGAAGAAATTGATGAAACTATGAGCTCATTGGATGAAAAAGATGGCGAGGAGAGCGAAGAACCAAAGGAGGAAGAGCGGATTAGCTACCCATGCCCACCTTCTAATGAGAGTAACTCTTCAACTCATACATTGTTTAATTCCCCTTCATTCTTACCGAAGGATGATTGCTATGATGATTGTTATGATCCCGTTGATTCTATTGAAATATCGCTTTTTGATGATGCTTGTTATGCTTGTGGCCAAGATGCCAATATGAATGATCCTTATGGAGATGAACTTGCTATAGTTCCTTATGTTAAACATGAAATTATTGCTATTGCACCCACGCATGATAGTCCTATTATCTTTTTGAATTCTCCAAACTACACTATATCAGAGAAGTTTGTGCTTACTAAGGATTATATTGATAGGTTGCGTTTTACTACTACACATGATGATTTTGATAGATATAATATGCATGTGCTTGCTGCTCCTACTTGCAATTATTATGAGAGAGGAACTATAGCTCCACCTCTCTATGTTTCCAATATGATAAAATTGCAAGAAACTGCTTATACTATGCATTGGCCTTTACTTGGTGTGCATGAATTGTTCTTTTATGACATGCCGATGCATAGGAAGAGAGTTAGACTTCGTCATTACTTGATATATGTTACTTTTTGCTCACTACTAAATTAAAAATCATTGTTAATTAAAATTGGCTTTGATATACCTTGCGATCCGGGTGGATCCATTACTTGAGCACTATATGCCTAGCTTAATGGCTTTAAAGAAAGCGCTGCCAGGGAGAAAACCCGGAAGTTTTAAAGAGCCATTTATTTCTGTTGAGTGCTTTTATATAGTTTAAAAACAGAAAAATAAAGAGGGGAACCCAAAACTTTTCAAAAAGGAAAGTGAAAGTGAGAAAGACAAGCATTGTTGAAGTGGGAGCTAGCCTTGAAATTTGTTCATGCTCACGGAAACTTTGTGAATCTTGATTAAATAAACTTTTCAACAAAAATAATTACCCCTTGTACAATTCCATTTTATTATAAAAATAATGTGCTAAGGTTTGCCTTTAGGATGTTTACAATGCTTCTTGGTTTGTACGGTGCAGGACAGAAACTTTGGCTGTAGTGCGCGGTTTTACATTTTTAACTAGAAAGTCGAATGGTTATGATTATTTTTGCACTGTCTTGCTGTACAATTTTTTTATTTTTCCTAATTTTTGTAAAATTTTGGGGTACCATAAGTATGGTGAATGTTCAGATTGCTACAGACTGTTCTGTTTTTGACAGATTCTGTTTTTGATGCATAGTTTACTTGTTTTGATGAAACTATCAATGTATATCAGTGGATTAAGCCATGGAAAAGTTATATTACAGTAGATACAATGCAAAAACAAAATATGAATTGGTTTTCAACAGTACTTAGAGTAGTGATTTGCTTTATTATACTAACGGATCTTACCGAGTTTTCTGTTGAAGTTTTGTGTGGATGAAGTGTTTGATCGAGGAGGTCTCGATATGAGGAAAAGGAAGAGATGCAAGAGCTCAAGCTTGGGGATGCCCAACGCACCCCAAGTAAATATTCAAGGATACTCAAGCGTCTAAGCTTGGGAATGCCCCGGAAGGCATCCCCACTTTCTTCGACAAGTATTGGTATGTTTTCGTATTCGTTTCGTTCATGCGATATGTGCAAGTCTTCGAGCGTCTTTTGCATTTAGTTTCACTTTTCTTTATGCACCATGCTGGTATGAGATAGTCCTTGGTTGATTTATAGAATGCTCATTGCACCTCACTTAAATCGTTTGAGTATGGCTTTATAGAATGCTTCATGAGCTTCACTTATATCATTTGAAGTTTGGATTGCTTGTTTCTCTTCACATAGAAAACCGCCATTTGTAGAATGCTCTTTTGCTTCACTTATATTTGTTAGAGCGTGGGCATATCTTTTGTATAAAGAATCAAACTCTCTTGCTTCACTTATATCTATTTAGAGAGATGACAGGAATTGTTCATTCACATGGTTAGTCATAAAATCCTTCATAAACTTGTGGATCACTGAATATGATATGTTTGATTCCTTGCAGTAGTTTTGCGATATAGTGATGATAATATGTGGGAGGTACTAGTAGATGTTTGTGTTTAGTAAGGATGTTGGTGTTAAGGTTTGTGATTCCCGAAGCATGCACGTATGGTCTACTAACTATGTGACCAAACTGGCGCGCATTGTATTTTGATTGTTTATCTCTGCGTGAAGGTTGGGGGCGCGCGGTGGTTAACTCCTACCAACCTCCCCCCTAGGAGCATGCGCGTAGTACTTTGTTTCAAGGGCTAATAAATTGTTGCAATAAGTATGTGAGTTCTTTATGACTACTGTTGAGTCCATGTGTTATACACACTTTTACCTTTCCATCATTGCTAGCCTCTTCAGTACCGTGCATTGCCCTTTCTCACCTCGAGAGTTGGTGCAAACTTCGCCGGTGCATCCAAACCCCGTGATACGATACGCTCTATCACACATAAGCCTCCTTATATCTTCCTCAAAACAGCCACCTTACCTACCTATCATGGCATTTCCATAGCCATTCTGAGATATATTACCATGCAACTTCCATCATCATTATATATCCATGACTTGAGCATTCATTGTCATATTGCTTTGCATGATAGTAAGATAGCTAGCATGATGTTTTCATGGCTTGTCCATTTTTGATGGCATTGCTATGCTAGATCATTGCACATCCCGGTACACCGCCGGAAGCATTCATATAGAGTCATATCTTTGTTCTAGTATCGAGTTGTAATATTGAGTTGTAAGTAAATAAAAGTGTGATGACCATCATTATAGAGCATTGCCCCATGAAAAAAAGAAAAAAAGAAAAAAAATAGAGAGGCCAAAGAAGCCTAAATAAAAAAAGGGGGCCAAAGAAGCCCGCCCAAAAAAAGAAAAGGAAAAGACAAAAAAAGAAAAAGAAAAGGGGCAATGTTACTATCCTTTTACCACACTTGTGCTTTAGAGTAGCACCATGTTCTTCATATAGAGAGTCTCCTATGTTGTCACTTTCATATACTAGTGGGAATTTTCATTATAGAACTTGGCTTGTATATTCCAACGATGGGCTTTCTGAAATGACCTAGGTATTCATGAGCAAGCAAGTTGGATGCACACCCACTTAGTTTCTTTTGTTGAGCTTTCATACACTTATAGCTCTTAGTGCATCCGCTGCATGGCAATCCCTACTCCTCGCATTGACATCAATTGATGGGAATCTCCATATTCCGTTGATTAGCCACGTCGATGTGAGACTTTCTCCCTTTTTGTCTTCTCCACATAACCTACACCATCATATTCTATTCCACCCATAGTGTTATATCCATGGCTCACGCTCATGTATTGCGTGAAGGTTGAAAAAGTTTGAGAATACTAAAGTATGAAACAATTGCTTGGCTGACACCCGGATAGGCATGAGGGGTACCTTGTGTTAAGAAAAGGGAGCACACAAGACTATATGATTTTGTAGGGATAACGTTCTGGAAGCATTGATATTTTGAAAGACATGATTGTTTGTTGGGATGCCCCAAGTATTATTGTTTTTACGTCAAATGATAGAATATTGCCTTGAATCACTCGTGTCTTAATATTCATGCCATGATTAGATTACATGATCAGGATTATGCTAGGTAGCATTTCACATCAAAAAAATATCTTTTTATCATATACCTACTCGAGGACGAGCAGGAATTAAGCTTGGGGATGCTGATACGTCTCCGTCGTATCTATAATTTTTTATTCTTCCATGCCAATATTATTCAACTTTCATATACTTTTGGCAACTTTTTATATTATTTTTGGGACTAACAAATTGATCTAGTGCCCAGTGCCAGTTCATGTATGTTGCATGTTTTATGTTTCACAGAAACCCCATATCAAATGGAGTCCAAACGGGATAAAAACGGACAGAGAATTGTTTTGGAATATTTGTGATTTTTGGGAAGTAAAATCAACGCGAGACGGTGCCCGAGGTGGCCACGAGACAGGGGCGCACGCCCACTCCAGGTGGGCGTGCCCCCCACCCTCCTGGGGCCCTCGTAAGGCGGTTGATGCCCTTCTTTGGCTGCAAGAAAGCTAATTGGAAAAAGATCTGGGTGAAGGTTTCAATCCAATCGGAGTTACGAATCTCCGGATATAAAAGAAATGGTGCCAGGGCAGAATCCAGAACGCAGAAACAGAGAGATAGATCCAATCTCGGAGGGGCTCTCGCCCCTCCCATGCCATGGGAGCCAAGAACCAGAGGGGAAACCCTTCTCCCATCTAGGGAGAAGGTCAAGGAAGAAGAAGAAGAAGGGGGGCTCTCTCCCCCTTGCTTCCGGTGGCGCCAGAACGCTGCCGGGGGCCATCATCATCACCGCGATCTTCACCAACACCTCCATCATCTTCACCAACATATCCATCACCTTCCCCCATCTATATACATCGGTCCACTCTCCCGCAACCCGTTGTACCCTCTACTTGAACATGGTGCTTTATGCTTCATATTATTATCTAATGATGTGTTGCCATCCTATGATGTCTGAGTAGATTTTTGTTATCCTACCGGTGATTGATGAATTGCTATGATTGGTTTGAATTGCGTGTTTTATTATTGGTGATGTCCTATTGTGCCCTCCGTGTCGTGCAAGCATGAGGGATCCCCGCTGTAGGGTTTGCAATATGTTCATGATTTGGTTATGGTGGGTGACGTGAGTGACAGAAGCACAGACCCGAGTAAGTAGGTTGTTTGCCTATGGGATAAAGGGGACTTGATGCTTTAATGCTATGGTTGGGTTTTACCTTAATGATCTTTAGTAGTTGCAGATGCTTGCTAGAGTTCCAATCATAAGTGCATATGATCCAAGAAGAGAAAGTATGTTAGCTTATGCCTCTCCCTCAAATAAAATTACAATAGTGATTATCGGTCTAGTAACATGGTCAATTGCCTAGGGACAATTTCACAACTCCTACCACCACTTTTCCACACTCTCTATATTTACTTTATTGCTTCTTTATCTAAACAACCCCTAGTTTTTATTTCCGTGCTCTTTATTATCTTGCAGACCTATCCAACAACACCTACAAAATACTTCTAGTTTCATACTTGTTCTAGGTAAAGCGAACGTCAAGCGTGTGTAGAGTCGTATCAGTGGCAGATAGGACTTGACAGAGTATTTGTTCTAAATTTAGCTCCTCGTTCGGTTCGACACTCTTACTTGTCGAAAGAGGATACAATTAAACCCTACACTTGTGGGTTATCAGGCACCTGGCCTGTGAGGACTGTTGCGTCAAGCACCCCGGGAACCAGTGGCAGTGCCAGAAGTGCAAGCGTGGAGGTGGCTTCGACGTGCGGAACACAGCTGTGGACGCCGTCCTTTCGTCGGTGAGGGTGGAGTGCCCACATGAAGGCTGTGGGATCTACATCACTTACCACAAGCTCACCGATCACCAGAGCATGTGTCCGCTCGCGCCATGCAAATGCCCCATGCCCGTCTACGGCTATGAAGGCCCGCCGCCGGCGCTCTACCACCACATCAGCACCGTGCATCCCATGCCCGTGCACAGGATCTAGTACGGCAAGGTGCTCCACCTGCAAGTGCCATTGTCGGAGCCACGGCTCTTGCTGTTCACGGAGGAGGACGACCGTGCGTTTTTCTTGGTCGGCGGCATGCTCGACATCGGCGCACCTATCACCGTGTCGATCGTCTGCATCAGAGCGGGGGCGTCCCCACTGCCGCACTACGTGGCCAAGCTGTGGGAAAACGGCCCACTGGGGGTGCGCAAAGGCCCGACCAACACTGTCAAGGTGGAAATGGAGGTGACAAGCAGCAAGGATCCCGGCAACGTCGACGTGCAGGAGCTGACCTTCTTCACAGTTCCGCCCAAGCTGCTGGCCGGGGCTAAGCTGGTGTCCCTCCACATTCAGATTGACAAGCTCACGTCCTAAATGTTTCTACAGTGCCTTCTGTTTATCTTAGTAATATGCTAATATAGGGATTACCTCGGTCTACTTTAGCTTAAGAAATGGTGGGTCTTGGTGGCGATGCAGCCATTACTTCGACATCAGATCAGTAATTTCCAACAGTCGAACGGATATTTTGTGTCTGTTGGATATAAAGTTCCTTTGGGTAAGATGGATAAAAGGAGATGTATGTAGACGTATTTTAGTTCTAGATACGTCCCTTTTTATGCATTTTGATGACAAGCACTCCCTCCGTTCCACAATACATGCCTTCCATTTGTCAAAATATAGATGTATCTAGACATGTTTTAGTATATAGGTACATCCATGACAGAGCGAATCAGATGGTTGAGAACACTACAATTCATAGCTACAGATGCGTGTGTGACTCCCAGATGCAGAGGTCAAGGGTCATCATCCTCCTTTTTGAGAAAAAACAGACGCGTGTGTGAGAGGACGAGTGCGTGCGTGCACCTCTTCTCTTCTTGTATAACGTACTAAACTCAGAGTACAAGTTTTTGTGGGTGGTACGATGGTGCGTGCGAGAAGTCTCGAGAGATAGGTTTAATGCATCTGAAAAAAAGACTAGCCTATAGCTCGCCACGCGGATATTCCTATCGAACGCCCCATTAACCATAAGATATCTATACGATGGTGCCAGTTATTGCATGTACACAGTAGTAGAAAAAGAACTACCACGGCATATGCTACACCACGGCCGAGAACACATGCCCACGTAACGCCATCCGGGAATAGTGTCGCACTTTGAAACTAGAACCGTCAATAAATTTTGAGCTTGCGTCTCGTCACATTCCAAATTACTCCATGCTATATTAAATTGCAAACCTATTCACACCGATCACAACCTAAACGGTTTCCCACTTAGGAGCGTATTTGTACCACGCTATATTGAATTGCAAACCTGTTCACACCGATCCCAACCTAAACGGTTTCCCACTTAGGAGCGTATTAGTACTTGGTTATCAATACTAGTATGCCAAGATGACTGCACATTCCTCCTCAACTCCTCATCCACAAAAACAAACAAGTCATTCAGCATCCTTCCCTTGCGTCTGCCATGGCCAGCGTGAGTTCTGGGTCGAGAGATTGCCACCAGGGATAGGCGAGCATGGAAGCGGAAGCACAAGAGATGTCCCGCCTCGCTGCGAAAGCAGCCGACATGTCCTGCCGCGCGGAAGTAGCAGCACAGAGGTCCCGCCGCGCCGTCGATGTAGCAGACTGGTCCGGCCATGCCGCGGAAGCAGCAGAGATGTCCCGCCGCGCCGCGAATGCAGCAGAGATGTCCCGCCACGCCACGGCGGCCAGGGAAAATTTCTCGCGGGAAGGCGATTGCTGTTACAGGCGCATGCATGCGATCGTCCATAGCCAGATGGATCAGATCTCCGGCTGGGCGAGGTTGTAGGATGACATGAAAGCCTCATTTGAACAGGCTACCGGCGTCATCCGGCAACTAAGGGAGGGCAATGAGAGGCTTCGGGCCGAGCACGACCTGCTGAGGGCGAAGATCGTCCGAAGTGCAGACTAGCAGGAGGAGACCAGTGCCTTGTTGAAGAGGACCGGCGTCATCGTCAACAAACTTATGGATGAGAATGACATGCTCCACATTGAGAGCCAAAGGCTGGTGGAGGAATCCATGGATGTTCTCAAGCAGCATCTTGAGGACACGAAAGAGCTCATCGCCGCTCGCCGCGGAGACTAGTTCCCGCGGCCTGCAGGAACGCATCAAGAAAGTAGAGATCAACGAGCCAGATCCTTGTCTTCCTTCTTCTTTTCCCCTTGTGTATTTCGGGCATAGAAGCATGTGGCTTTTTTAATTAGCTTTATAATTATGTAAGACAACTAATCATCCTTATATATTCACCAATCTTGCTATAAGTCGCAGTAGATGCTATATAGGTCCATCGGATCTTACATCAAGATCCGTGCTTTTAGATTTTCTTTTCTCTCTCTTAAATCTCAGTCGAGTGACACATAGCCATTCCATTAAATAGAGGCTCGGGCGCCATTAATGGAGACCTTGGGGAAGATGTGGACGGCAGATGGATGTCAAAGGGATCTCCTCCCGATAAGCACGCACAGGGGTCTGATCGCACGCCTCTCGTACTCAAATAGCTACCCAGCATGGCGCCTCCTAGGTAATAACAAATGGGGACGCGTGGCGGCACGTAAATGGTAGTAAATAGAACGCCCACGGTTTCAATAATACTTGTGTTTCTGATTGTAACGTGACAGCACTTGTTCCAAAATGACTTTGTTGATTGTTAATGTGTGCGCCTTCGCAAATTAGACTGCAAAATTACCATAGGATGTTGGTGCCATGTCATGGCACCAAGCCAAGTTTCATTATTTTCATGCATGTTTTGGATTTACAGGAATTAAAAAACTAAGTTTCTCAATGTTTCCAGCCCAGCCACGACGCCCAGAATTTTGAATTTCATTCCCATTTCTTGCATGGAACCTAGAAATTTACCCGAGGACACACATGTGATTTTTCAACCAACTTTGGTGCACTAGAACATATGCTTGTATTTCAAATTTGAATTATGCACACATAGGTGACACGTTCCCTCTCAGAACCACCAGCCTTCTTGAGAGAAGCTCCGATTTGCAAGAAGCTTATACCAAAATTTGTTCCTATTCGGCCAAGTTTTTTACCATGGCATCGTACTACCATGACATGACACCATGCCAAGTTTCATGATTTTAAAACCAAGTTTCTCAATGTTCTCGATCAAGCCACGATGCCCAGATGTTTGAATTTTATTTTCATTTTTTGCATGGACCTAGAAATTCACCCGAGGACATAAATGTGATTTTTCAACCAACTTTGGTGCATGGGAGCATGTGCTTGTAGTTCAAATTTGAATTATGCACATTAAATGACCAAAAACTCAATTAATGTGTAAAAAGGCCAAACGAAGCCGGAATAATTCTAAAATTTAACAGGGCACTCATGTAGTTCTATGTTGCCTTTGTAAATAAACTCAAGGGGGACAACATATATCCTTTCGCACTCAAAGGTGGCATGTTCCCTCTTAGAACCATGAGCCTTCTTGAGAGAAGCTTCGGTTTGCAAGAAGCTTATACCAAAATTTGTTCCTATTCGGCCAATTTTTTTACCACAGCATGGTAGTACCATGACATGACACCCATGCCAAGTTTCATGATTTTCAGACGTGTTTTGGATTTACAAGAATTTTAAAACCAAGTTTCTCAATGTTCTCGGCCGAGCCACGATGCCCAGATGTTTGAATTTTATTCTCATTTCTTGCATGGGACCTAGAAATTCACCCGAGGACACAAATGTGATTTTTCAACCAACTTTGGTGCACGAGAGCATGTGCTTGTAGTTCAAATTTGAATTATGCACATTAACTGACCAGAAACTCAATTAATGTATAAAAACGACAAACGAACCTGGAATAATTCTAAAATTTAACAGGGCACTCATGTAGTTCTATGTTGCCTTTGTTAAGAAACTCAAGGGGGGCAGTGTATATCGTTTCACACTCAAAGGTGGCACGTTCCTTCTTAGAACCACGGGCTTCCAAATCGGCCCAATTTTTTACCACAACATGTTAGTGCCATGACATGACACCATGCCAAGTTTCATGATTTCCAAGCGAGTTTTGGATTTACATGAATTTAAAATCTAAGTTTCTCGATGTTCTCGGACAATTCACGACGCCCAGATGTTTGAATTTCATTCTCATTTCTTCCATGGGACCTAGAAATTCAACCAAGGACACACATGTGATTTTGCAACCAACTTCGGTGCACCGAAGCATGTGCATGCAGTTCATATTTAGATTATGCACATTAAAAGTCCCGAAACTCAATTAATGTATAAAAAGGCCAAACGAACCCGAAATAATTCCAAAATTTAATAGGGCACTCATATAGTTCTATATTGCCTCTGTAAAGAAAATCAGGAGGGAGGCAGCGTATATAGTTTCGCACACAAAGGTGACACGTTCCCTCTCGGAACCACGAGGCTTGTTGAGAGAATCTCCGGTTTTGCAAGAAGCTTATACCAAAACTTGTCCCAATTCAGCCAAAATTATACATATGAAAATAGGGTTTAGATTATCCCGAACATCTCGCTACCTAGACCAATAATGTACTATGATTTGAATTCAACATAAAATGGATACAAATATTTGAATAGGAGAGCGTATGGTACATGTAGTTCATAGTGAAATATGATTACTGCTATATGCATGTTTTTTGTTATCAAGATAATATTTAAATTATTGTATAACTTTACAACAATCGTATTCAAATAAGGAAAATTGATTCAAATTTAGTCCATATGGTAGACGACAATATATATGTTCACATGGTGGAGTAAAATGTTCATATATGATGGAAGATTAAAATGTACGACTACATCAATTATAAACCGCAAGGTCACCTCACGATATATTCGAATTCAACATAGCGTGGATTCAAAAATTGGAATTCAAGATCCTGGCATTTGTAATCATATAAAAAGGGACATTACTCTTTCTTTTGGTGGGAATTGATTTTTTTTGTTGTTGTTGAGGGAAGTGCGAATCGATTTGGTACTGTGCAGGGTAATCTTGTTCTCCCAAATTTTTTTACATTTTTGTTGTAGTTTTTTCAATGGCATCTATAGCAATATAGTAAATCAGGACATGACTCTCTTGTGTCTTGTATGAATAATTTTTACGCATTAAGTTTCTTCTGCCGAACAAGGAATCCGCACCTTGTTATCCCGAAAGTTTCAAGCTCGAGTATCTTTTGTCTCACCTGCTTTGAAACTCCCGCCTCTTCAACCCGTGCCGCGCCATGTTATCCCAAAATTTAGGCACGCGCGAAAACTCCCTCCTCACCTGAAATCTGTCCCGCAGCCCAGACATGCCAAATCCCCCTTCTACCCCTCAGCCGGAAATGAAGCTCCACGTCGTGGTATCAAAACCGGTGGGGGTACGCTAGTAACTTACCCTACATTTCGGACAAGCGCGTCCCTAAGCTTGGCTCCCCCTCCCCCTTCGCCCCCTCCCATTTGTACACCGAGGCTGCCAAAACCCGTGAAACCCCACGCTCTTCCGTCGGCCTCCCGACCGCCACCCAGCCGGAGACTCTTCGCAGACTACGTCGTCCACCGCAACAGCTCGTCGTCCCTCATCCACCGCACCGGATGAGGATCCGTCGTCGATCTCGTCGTCCTGCCGGATCAGCCGCCCCATCCTCCACCTCCAAGGAGTTGCCCCGATATTCGCCTCATCTATTGTGCCACCTCAATCCCCACAACGTCGTCTTGACCTGCCCCACCGGAACCGCAGCACCCTCACCAATTCCTCCGATGAAGCCGAGGCCAACTCAGCGCCACCAAGGAGGTTCTGCACTCACCACTGCATTTTATCTTTTATTCGATCTCACGGGGCTGCCGGTGCTAGATACCGAGCAGACATGGTGGGTCTCCATCGACGGCGCCGTCGTCGGCCACATCATCCACGGCGTATCTCCCCCATGTCGTTGCTTCCTCGGCGGCGACTTCCACAACAGCACTAGCTGCAGCTGCTCTGGCTCTCGCTCGCGCTGCGGCTCTGTCTTGCTGTCGGTCACGCTGCTGCACTGCTCTTGCTTTTGTTCGTGCTGCTGCTCTGCTCTTGCTCTCGCTTGCTCTCACTTGCGCTGCTGCTACTGCTGCTGCACGACTTCCGGTAGCTACAGGAGTTGCTGCTTTAGCACTCGCTCGCGGTGCTACTGCACGACTTGCTCTCTGCTAGTGCATTCCCTGCTCGAGCATCTGCTGATTTAGATCACTGCTTCTCTGCTACTAGTGCTCGAACGCCCTAAACATCTATTGCAATGCTCTGCTACTAGTTCAATCAGTTTCGACAGTAAAATTCAGTTTCGACTGTTAAGTTCATTTTCTTAAGTGAAGTTCAGAGTGAACAGTACTTATAGCATCTATCGGAGCGGACGTGGCGCGACTGATGCGTTTTACATATAGCACTTTTTGGTGATGTATTTTACATCATCTATTGCAGATGATATTAGGGTCCCACTTTAGATTAACATTGTCTGTCTTGTCCTGCTTCAGCATAGTCGCCGTACACCTCACTGGAGCTGCTCCAACGATGGAACCGTCCATCACAGCGGAGCAGTACCCTCGGCACCATTTCCAAAGGCCTCGGATCTTCTTCCCCGCCTCCGATAGTCACACCAGCATCACCATCCTCCACGTCCAACCCAATGATGCTGAGGTCCACAAGGCTATGCCAAAGAGGTTGTACACTCGTCGCATCACTTTGTTACTCTACATTCATGTCGATCCCTCAGGGATCCTTTGCTATGGAACTACTATTCGTGCAAATCTGTTAGAAGGAGTGGTGCAAAGCAAAACTGGAGGATTTTTTTCCTTTCGTGTCTCTTTCGAAGAAAAAATGTAGGAATTTGATTCACTTGGATGTCCTTTTCAAATTAATATGCCTGAAGAACAGGACTAATTGCATTATTGGCATAATAAGATTCTTATTTTTCATTTTCACGTGGTTTGACTTTAATTTGACCATGTTTCTCCATTCTTGTGTTCTTCCAATTCATGTGAACCAAACACCCAGGTTGACTGAAATCCTATGTTTCCAAATGCTCTGTTTTGCACGTGCATTCCTATCCTATTCCTATGTTTTTCCTATCCCTGCGTTTATAGAATCCTCCAATTCTAAGGAGCCTTACAGATTTACTTCATTTTCAGATAGGCGTCAAAGAAAATTCTGTGTGTTATGTCCTGCTCCTGCTGTGTCATCATTCACCCCACATGAGGTGCACCATCGACAGAAACGTTCACTGCAGCAGAGATCCCCCCTGCAGACTTTCTTTCACCGCCTCAGATCATCTTCCCCATTGTCGGCAGCCATGCCAACTGCATTACCATCATCGAGTGAGCAGATGAACCTGAGGACTACACAGTTCCGGAAGAGAGGTCGCAGTCTTTCGTATTTGCTTATGTTATACATCGGTTATTATTACCTGCTACTTTATCGTTCAAACTTGAGTTTTGAAATGCCCATGGGTCTCATATCGAGCAAGAAACGAATAGTATATGTCTACTATCTGGTTCATCTGGGGTCTTCTATGTGGTTCATGTTTGGTGGGCAACAAACAATAGATGATCCATTGTCTATCTTTTTAAACTGAAGCTATAATCTACCTGCTATCATTACTTTTGGATCCATCCACTCGTTTGCTACCATCAGGCATGCACCCCTTAGGCCTTACAAAATCTAACTATTTTTTTTATTATGCATGTCAGATATTGTACACAATTATACTGAACATGTAGAGAAAAAGAGAAGATCGTTGCGTGGGAATATAATGTCATGCAGACGCCGCTCCATGGTGGGCGAAGTGGGGGGGGCTCCTGTATTTCCAGATTGTATTCAAGAGGAAGATAACTGTTCAGAAGGGGATTCAGAAGGAGCCGACCACGCCTGTTTACCACCTGAGGTGTTTGCTCTAACCTGGCATGCTCATGTTGGTCATATCATGGATATGGCGCCTTGCATTGCTTACATTATACATCTTATATGTCATCATCTTAGTTTAGATTTGCTTTGTGTGAATGCCACCTGTTTGGTTTCTATATCATACTCCCACCATTCCTAATTTTTTATCTTTTTAGAGATTTCAACAAGTGACTACATACGGAACAAAATGAGTGAATCTACACTCTAAAGTATGTCTATATGCATCCGTATGTGGTAGTCCATTTGAAATCTCTAAAAAGACAAATATTTAGGAATGGATGGAGTATATGGGAATTATGCAATGCCATCTTCTTTAGCCAGGCATCATATACGTGAATCATGCAATGCCATCATGTTTAGCCAGTCATCGTATATGTGAATTATATCGTGCCATATTTTTTTCCATAATGTATTCCATTTGTCAACAATGTTTATACATTCATCTACTCTTCCTGTGCATCAGCCATTTGAGTCGGTCATGGGAAAATCTGGAGTGAAAACAAGGTCTTCTGAGCAGTCAGTGCTACCTGTCGATGCAGATTTCTTGCTAGTTACAGATAGCTCCTTAGAGGAGGATTCAGAGACAGATGACCAGTCGTATCCCCCCCCCCAAGGTGCATGCTCTAACTTGGCTGGGTTATATTGCTCATATCATGCATATGGTGTCTTGCATTGCCATGCCATCTGCTTAGATTAGACATGCTTTGTGTGAATGCCTGATGTTTGCTTTCTATATCAGATATGTGAATTATGCAATGCCATGTTTTTCAGCCAGTTATCATACAAGTGAATTATGCACCGCCATGTAGCCAGGCATCATATATGTGAATTATCTCATGCCATCTTTTTTTTCATTACGTATTCCATTTGTCTACAATCTGTGTATATTGAACTACTCTTCATGTGTATCAGCCATTTGAGCCGGTTATGGAAAAATATGGAGTGAAAACAAGGTCTTCAGAGCAGGCAATGGTACTTGTTGAAGCATATATCTCGATGGTTACAGGGAGCTCCTCAGAGGAGGATTCAGAGACAGATGACCAGTCCTATATCCCACCTAAGGTGTATGCTCTAAGTTGCAATGTTTATATTTCTCATATGATGCATATGGTGTCTTGCATTGCTTAGTTTAGACATCATATGCACAATATTGAATTCCATCTGCTTAGTTTAGAGATCATACATGCGAGTGCAAGCTGCTTAGTATATGAATCAATTATGTCAAAAAATTGACTATGTACTGCAAGGCAACAGCCTCACAGCCCTTTATTAAATAATAATAGTAGAAGTTACAACTTCACAAATGTACAGAGAAAAGTAAATATACTTACAAGAGAAAGACTAAGTAAGGTTGGCAATCCAAGACATAAAACTATCTTTATATATACATCTAATCATGTGAGACAGAAGAGAGATGTCATGTATAAAGTTTCTTCTCCAAGATCTAAATGAGGGTTGTTCATTTCTGAAGATCTTCCCATTCCTCTGTATCCAAATATTCCAAGTAGCAGTCAAAACAACCACAGAGAAGAAAGGGTGACCAAAATCCTTCCTAACTGCTTGAGCCATATCATATGTGGTTTGGTTCGGTTTAACAGTCCAAGAAATCCCAATGTAGTTCCAAACCCTTTGGCTAAAATTGCAAGCAAAGAAAAGGTGAGCCCGATCCTCATGTTGTGCATCGTTGCATAGCACACAAGTATCATCCTGGATGATCCCCTGCCGACGTTGCATCATATCCCTGGTGTTCAAACGATCCATTAACAGAAGCCAACCAAAAACCTTTAGCTTTAGCGTGCATGCACACTTCCAAATCCACTTGAATATGGGATCCACCACTAGGTGTGAGAAGCAAGAGTCGTAGTATATCTTTGCCCTAAAGACTCTAGACTTTAAAGGCCACTTCCAAAAGTCCTTGCTCTCACCATCCAGATTGATCAAAGGCAGGAGGGCCTCTAATTGTGTGAACTCTGAGAAGGCCTCCTGTGATAGAGGCAAATGGAAATGATCCAAGATATCAGGCAGTTCAATAAAGTCCTTAATTGTGATTGTTGCATCCACAGAAAAAGAATGAAGCCCCGGAAAACAGTCGTGCAATAGGACAACATGATTTCCCAGCTGCCAACGGTCAAGCCAAAAGAGCACCATGTCACCAGCATGAACTTGTGGAATAGCAAGCTTGCAGAATTTGGGATATAAGCGCATGATATCACACCACCAAAAAGAACCACAGATCTGTGTGCTTTGTGGTGGCGATGAAGCATAATAAGTGTCCCAAATTAAAGATACCCAAGGCACATCCACTTTATTGAAGAACTTGAAGAGATGCTTAAGTACCAAAGCCTCATTTTGGATGGTCAAATTAAGAACACCCAAACCACCAAAACCCTTAGGGAGACAGACTAAATCCCAAGCAGCGAGAGATTGACGTGGATTATCCGTGTTGCCTCTCCACAGACATTGTCTCATGATCCGCTCTAATTGCTAAATAATGCCCTTTGGGAGAGATAATGTGCACAAAAAAAATATTGGCATGGAGCACAACACCGACTGAAGAAGTTGCAGCCGGCACCCTTGGTTTAGCAAGCATGAAGAGGCACATAATCGGCCCTCGACACGATCAACCAGAGGCAGCAGATCATAGATGGTTGGCCTAGAAGTACCCATTGGCAAACCAAGATACGTAAAAGGCATCGTGCCAACATCGCATCCCAGTAGAGAGGCCACTCTAGCACCTTCCTCATCAGACATGTTTATAGGAGTGAGAGAAGACTTACTAAAGTTAACACGCAAACCAGTTGACTCAACAAAAGTGACAATCATCTCCTTGAAAGCAACAAGCTGATCATCAATCGCAGGCAGAACAATTAATGTGTCATCGGCATATTGCACTGTTGGGTAATCATTGGAGTTGGTTGGGATTGGCAGAGAGAGAATATTCCTGGAGCACATCTCGTTGACTACAGATTGCAACAAATCTACTGCAATCACAAAGAGCAACGGTGAGAGTGGATCCCACTGACGCACTCCCGTTCTGCAGACAAAATGATTTCCTGGCACGCCGTTGAGAAGCACAGAAGAAGATCCCGTCGACAAAATACTATTGATCCATCCAGTCCACCGGGAGTCAAAGCCCTTGCATTGCAAAATTCTCAGAATTAGGTCATGCTCAATTGTGTCAAAAGCTTTCGTAAAATCCAGCTTTAGGAGGACAATGGGACGCTTGGAGGCCTTGCATTGGTGTATGTACTCGAAACACCATGCTAGGCAATCTTGAATAGAAATCAATTGTGTCAATTATATCATGCCATCCTGTATACTTAGACAACATGTATGTGAATTATTTCATCCCAACCTATTTTAGAAAGACATCATATAGTTTTGTCATGTCATCCTGTTTAGGTACTCATCATATGTTGAATTATGCTATTATATCATGTTAAGTTATCCATCATATATCTGAAACTGTGTCATGCTATCATGTTTAGTTAGGCATCATATATGTGAAATTGTGTCATGCTGTCCTGTTTGGTTAGACAACATATATGAGAATTACCACATCTGTCTATCATACAATGTCTGTACGTTCAATTTCTTTTCTTGTTTATCAGCCATTTGAATTGGAGGGGGTGATGGCAGTATCTAAGGGAGGAAAAATTCCTTCTTCACAAAAGACAGTGCTACCCGTCGATGCAGATAGAACCATGGTTGTACTGGCCCACAAACTAGCCCCAGCACACATAATCGAGACTTTTCCCTATTGCACACTTACACCATTGGGCAGAGAACCAGCTACAACCCATCTAACAGCAACCCCAGTGGATAGTAACCCACTTGTCGGGCGGATGAACCCCGGGCAGGCAACGGAACCCGGATCCTTTTCAAAAACAATGGGGCCCGCATCGCCCCGCAAGCCGGAACGCGCTTGGCTGGGTCGCTCGACCCGACAGGGCCCGCAACCCGGCCAAACTCTCCGACACGGCAAGGTATGTCAACCCAGCCACTACAACTGGCGCAAGACAACTCGACCCGACGCAACCAAGGCTTCCACGGCAAGCCAGCACCACCCATGGCGTCCACGGCAACCCAGCCATGGGTCAGCTCCCGTCCCATCCAGGCCGTACGATGGGACGAGACCTAAACTACCGATGACCAAGACAACAGTGTTTCCACCCATGCTTATGGTCAGCCGGAGCGTGGCAACAGTGCCCCTCACCTACCCGCTGACCAAGGCTGGCGTGGAAACAGTGCTCCCGCCCTCACCGCTGACGACCGCAAGCGGCGGCCTGACGGAGAGCACCGTACACGACTCGACTCGGCCACTCCCTGATGATCGACAAGATGGCTCACAGTCCCCCTAGGCACGCGGGGCCCGTACGTAGGGGAACCCTGTTAACCACAAGACAACAAGCGGGACCCAGCTCAGAGTCCCGGACACCGACAATACGGACCCACCGACTCGGCATATTACCATTGTAATCCTGGGTGGTTGATCTATAAAACCCCCTAGGAACCCACGCCCACAGGGGCATCGCATCGGCATCATCATACGACGCACAGAGAAGAAAATCATGAAATAGAAGCATAGGACTAGCCACCCAACAGCAGTACCAGAGAGAAGGAGCAGCCCAAGCCTTGGCCAGCTTCCTTCCTCCTCCATACAGCTCCAGGAGCAACACTGTACTATCAATCATCCAACCAAACTCGGCAGGACTAGGGGTGTTATCTCTCCGGAGAGCCCCGAACCTGGGTATGTCCGGCGTCCCGCTCCCGCGCATGCCAACCTCGCCTCTGGATCCCACCAGCGCCCTCGAGCCTCATCCTCTCTTTAGCCATCCCTTGCCATCTGTCGTGCGCCCACCATGATAGTTGGCACCCACCATGGGGCAGCTTGAGGAGCTGGCCAGGAGCATGCTTCAGACGGGGCCCTTCTCCGACGCTGACGAGTCCATCGTGCTGGCGGACGACGTCGTCGGTGCGCTCGCCGCCTCCTTCACCGCGCTCCGCATCTCCGATGCTCTCGCGGCCGACGAGTACCCCAGCGAGGTGCTCAGCTACTCCAACTCTCCCTTTCCTTCGGCGGTAGCATTGCCGTCGGGGGGATGGACGTCCATGTGGAGGTTTACGCCACGGGCGATGGCGCCTCTTCCTCGTCGCGCAAAACAAGGAGGGCCGCGGAGGCCAGGGCCACTGCGGAACGGACCGAGCCGTCCGACCCGCTACGCGCTGCAATGCAGAGCCTCCGCATCCCCATCGGCACCAACGTCGATGCCACCAATGTCGCCGAAGCCCAAATCCAGCTTGAGGATAGGCGCTAGCAGTTGCTGGACCTGTCCGAGACGCTGGCCGCCACCAGGCGCCGCCTGGAGGCCGCTCAGATGGAGCACGATGCCGCTCATGGAGTTACCCTGCCATGGCCGAGCCAAGCCGGGTCGCCGACGCGTGCGCCTGTGGAGGAGCGATCGACCGAGCCTTTGGCGCTGTCCGGACCGTCTACGAAACCCTAGTGAAGAACATGCGCGCTACGGAGGCAACCGCGGTCGACATCGACCAGCTCGCAGGCGAGGAGCTCAAGGAGCACATCGGGCGGATGCGCTAGCTCCTCCACGCCGCCAACACCCAGCAGGATCGCCTCAACCAGCTCGCTAAGCCGGCGGGATCCGGCTCCGCCCATCTTGGCGAACCCTGCGAACTTCTGCACACGTCTTCCTCGCCACCCGGCGAGGGGCACTTCGGCCAAGCCCGGACTCGACGCAACCTGGCCGCCCCCACCGCTGATGCTCTAGGCAACGATCCCGCCCTAGAGACCCAGCACGGACCCGCCCAGCCTGGCCGGCGTCCGGCTCCAACCGACCCGGCCCCTCGGGGCCTGGCCGCCAGTCGACTCGGCCTGCGCGCCATCGACGATGCCGACGCGCGCCACCGCCTCGATTAGCTTGCTCGCTCCCTGGAGGTGGAGGAGAACGGCGCCATCGGGCCGTCCTCCTTCGGCCCACGCATCCGGGAGGAGCCCTTTCCGAAAGGGTTCGTGCTCCCCCGCGACACCCCCAAGTACAAAGGGACCGTGAAGCCAGAAGACTGGCTCACCGACTACACCATGGCCATTGGCATCACCGGTGCCAATTGTCATCTAGCCGTACGCTACGCACCGCGCTCATGCTCCAGGGGTCGGCCCGCACGTGGTTGAACAGTCTGCCGATGGGCAGCATCAACGCGTGGGTCGATTTCGAAGAGGCCTTTGTCCGCAACTTCACAGGGACCTACAAGCGACCCGGTCGCCCTAGCCAGCTCGCCATGTGCGTGCAGGGGCCGATGGAGATGGGTCGCGAGTACCTCGCACCCTGGACCGAGCTCTGAAACAGCTGCGAGGGCGTCCATGAAGTACAGGCGATCCAATACTTCGTCAGTCGGTGCCGAGACGACACCCTCCTCAAGCACAAGTTCTTACGCTCCGAGCCAGCCACCATGGCCGCGCTCATGGTGACGGCGGACAAGTACGCCAACACCGACTCTGCCATGAAGATCCAGGTGGCGCTGGACGAAGCCGGCAAAGCAAAGCCGGTTCCACGTCCCAAGCCGGTCGGCGAAAGCAGCCGGCAGCAGCATCACCGGAACAACAAGCACAAGGCCGACCAGCCGGCGCAAATCCATGACAACCGGCTCGTCGCGGCCGCAGAGCCCGCGGCGGACCCGGCAGCGAAGCGCCGGCAGACCGGCAAGATGGCATGGCAACCCGCCATGAGTTTCGAAGAGATGCTCAACGCCCCATGCAAGCACACAATGGCACAAGGCCCTCCAGGCACACGCTTCGACAATGCGCCATCACCAAGCGCATCATGAGGGGAGACGTTCCGCCTCCTCCGGCTCCGGCTCCAGCTCCAGGCGCAGGGCAGCCGCCTCCGCCTCCACCGCCGCCTCCTGTCGGCGGCGTGATGCGGAACGATGCCTACCCGGACCAGAACGCGGCCTACGTCGTCTTCACCAGCCTCGGCGACGACAAACACAGCGAGCGCCTTCTTCGACAGGAGGTGAACACCGTCGTCCCGGCCAAGCCGGATTTCATGCACTGGTCTGATCGCCCGATCACCTGGACCCGTGAGGATCATCCGACGGTCATGCCGAGTCCGGGTGGATATGCCCTCATCCTCAACCCCACCATCGTCGCGCGGCGCACATGCAAGTTCTCTCGAGTCCTCATCGACGGCGGCAGCAGCATCAACATCCTCTACCGCGACACGATGACCAAGCTCGGCCTCAAGGCCAAGGACCTGGAGCCAATCCGGACAGTCTTCCATGGCATCGTGCCTGGCCTTTCCTGCTCGCCCATTGGCCGGGTCCGGATTGATGTCCTGTTCGGCGACAGTAGCCACTTCCGGCACGAACCGGTCTGGTTCGAGGTGGTGGACCTGTCCAGCGCATATCATGCTTTCCTGGGCCGGCATGCGCTCGCCAAGTTCATGGCGGTTCCCCACTACGCGTACCTGAAGATGAAGATGCCGGGTCCCAAGGGCCTCATTACCATCACCGGCGACTACCGCAAGTCTCTGGAGTGCGCCCGAGACGCCGCCAAGCTAGCCGAGTCGCTGGTCATTGCCGAGGAGCGTCGCCAGCTCGACCGGACGGTCGCCCTGGCAGGCGAGGCCTTTGATGCGTCGATCCCGACCTCGGACCCGGTCGACGAGGCTGCCTTCAAGCCCTCCAAGGAGACCAAGAAACTGAAGCTCAACCCTGAAGACCCAAGCTGCAGCAAGTACGTTATCGTAGGCGCCCGCCTCGACAGCAAATAGGAAGGCGAGCTCGTCGACTTCCTCCGTGAGAATCGGGATATCTTTGCATGGACCCCCAAGGACATGCCGGGTATCCTAAGGAAGTACGCCGAGCACAAACTTCACGTCCGCAAGGACGCCAAGCCTCTCCGTCAACCCCTCCGACGATTTTCTGAAGAGAACAGAAGAACCATTGGAGAAGAGGTCGCTAAGCTTTTGGCGACCGGCTTCATAATGGAAGTGTTTCACCCCGAGTGGCTGGCCAACCCAGTCCTCGTCCTGTAGAAGAACAAGATCTGGCGCATGTGTATCGACTACACCAGCCTCAAAAAGGCCCGTCCCAAGGATCCGATCACTCTCTTGCGGATCGACCAAGTCATCGACTCGACCGCCGGGTGCGAGCTCCTGTCCTTCCTGGATGCTTACTCCGGCTACCACCAGATCAAGATGGACCCGGCCGATGCCCTGAAGACATCCTTCATCACGCCCTTTGGGCGTACTGCTACATCACCATGTCGTTCGGATTGAAGAACACCGACGCCACCATCCAACGCTGCATGCAGAAATGCATGCTGCCGCAACTCGGCCGCAACATCCACGTGTACGTGGACGACATCGTGGTGAAGACCAAGCAGCACCTCATGCTCCTCGACGATTTGAAGGAAACGTTCGCCAACCTCCGCGAATACAAGGTCAAGCTCAACCCAGAAAAGTGCGTTTTTGGTGTCCCGGTCGGAAAGCTACTCGGCTTCCTTGTCTCGGAATGCGGCATTGAGGTGAACCCGGAGAAGATCAAGGCCATCGAGCGCATGCTCAAGCCAGCTCGGCTGCGTGACGTCCAGAAGTTAACCGGGTGCTTGGCCTCGGTCAGCCGGTTCCTAAGCCGGCTGGGCAAGAGGGCGCTCCCCCTGTACCAGTTGATGAACAATACAAGCCCGTTCGAGTGGAACGGCAAGGCAGACGAGGCCTTCCAAGACCTCAAGCGCATGCTCTCCACTGCACCAGTCCTGGCCGCGCCGACCGACAAGGAGCCGATGTTGCTCTACATAGCCGCAACCTCGTAGGCGGTCAGCACGGTGCTGGTGGCCGAGCGACCAGAGTAGGGCAAGATCCAAGCTGTCCAATGACCAGTCTACTACCTGAGCGAGGTGCTCTCCATCTCCAAGCAGAACTATCCGCATTACAAGAAGATGTGTTACGGCGTGTACCTCACCGCCAAGAAGCTGAAGCAGTACTTCCAAGAGCACGTTGTCACTATCGTCAGCACGGCGCCTATCGGAGAAATCATCGGGTGCCGGGACGCCTCTAGCCGGCCACACCATCCTCTACGAGCCCTGCACCACGATCAAGTCTCAGGCCCTAGCCGATTTCCTCGTCGACTGGACCGAGACCCAGTACTTGCCGCCGCCTCCCGACTCGACGCATTGGCGCATGCACTTTGACGGGTCCAAGATGCGACTCGGCTTAGGGGCCAGCATCGTACTGTCATCTCCAAAGGGCGACCAGCTTCGCTACGCGCTCGAGATCCATTTCGCCACCTCCAACAACAGCACCGAGTATGAAGCCCTTGTGCACGGCCTCCGGCTTGCCAAGGAACTCGGCATTCGGCGCATCCTATGCTACAGCGACTCGGACCTGGTGGTGCAGCAGTTTTCCGGTGAATGGGACGCCCGCGACTCCAACATGGCAAGCTACCGCTTCCTCGTCTAGAAGTTGTCCGGATCCTTCGAAGGCTGCGAGTTCCTCCATGTCCCGCACGCGGAGAACGAAGCATCTGACATGCTCGCCAAGATCGCCTCGTCACGGCAAGCCATCCCATCCGGCGTCTCCCTCGAGCACCTGCGCAAGCCGTCCGTCAAGCCATCGCCGGACTCTGAGTCCATTCACGTTCCAGACGACCCGGATGCACCCCAAGTCAGCCCGGGGACTGCTGAACCCGGCCCAAGGGCTGCTCAGCTCGACCCGGCCACCATCACCCCAGACCCGGCCGTCGCCATCCCCTACCCTGGGGCATCAACCCGGCCGTCTTCGTAGTGGTTGAAGCTCCATCTTGGGCACTCCCGATATCAGAGTTTCTGGAGAACGGGGTTCTCCCCATGGACGAGCCGAGGCTCGGCAAATTCAGTGTCGGACATCCACCTACAACATCATCAACAACGAGCTCATCAAATGCATCTCTACCAGCGTGTTCTAGCGCTGCGTCGAGCAGGATCGCGGCATCGACATCCTCCTCGACATTCACCAGGGCAAGTGCGAGCACCACGCCGCGTCACGATCCTTCGTGGCCAAGGCGTTCCGCCATGGTTTCTATTGTCCCACAGCCCTCGAACACGCCGAGTCACTCGTTCTCAAATGTGAAGGGTGCCAACGCTTCAGCAAACGCAGCCACCAGCCAGCGTCAGCGCTCCGCACCATATTGATCGCCTGGCCCTTCGCGGTATGGGGACTCGGCATGGTGGGACCATTTAAAACCTCTCGAGGCGGCATGACGCACTTACTGGTCGCAGTGGACAAATTTACCAAGTGGATCGAGGCAAGACCTATCAAGAAATTGGACGGGCCAACTGCCGTCCGGTTTGTCAAGGACATAGCGGTGCGCTACGGCATGCCGAACACCATCATCACCGACAACAGCACCAACTTCACCAAGGGCGCGCTCGAGCAATACTGCTCCGTCTCCGGCATCCGCCTCGACCTGGCCTCCATGGCACATCCGCAGTCCAACAGGGAGGTCGAGAGGGCCAACGGACTCATCCTGTCCGGCATCAAGCCGTGACTCGTCGAGCCACTTATCTGCTCACCCGACAGCTGGCTTGGCGAGTTGCCAGCGGTACTCTGGAGTCTGCGCACAATGCCGAATTGGTTGACCGAGTTCACCCCATTCTTCCTCGTCTATGGATCCGAAGCTGTCATCCCGACCAACGTCGAGTTCGACTCGCCGCGCGTCACAATGTACACCGAAGCCGAAGCAAGAGAGGCACGTGAAGACGGCGTCAACCTACTCGAAGAAGCGCGCCTTCTGGCACTTAGCCGTTCGTCTATCTACCAGCAAGCCCTGAGGCACTACCACAGCAAGAAGATCAAGCCTACCGCATTCCGCGAAGGCGACCTCGTCCTCCGACTCGTCCAAGAGCAGGCAGGCCAACACAAGTTGTCCTCTCCATGGGAGGGCCCGTTCATCGTGAGCAGAGCCTTGCGCGACCGCAACGCCTATGACCTCATGGACGCGCGGAAGTCAAAGAAGCGCAAGAAGGACACCGCCGGCGAAGAAATGACCCGGTTGTGGAACGCGGAACTCCTCCGCCCATTTTACAGTTAGCCGCACGAGTGTACATATCATCGCCTTTTGTAAACGCATGAAACTACGGGGTCCCCGAACGAAACTCGGGGGCTACCTTTTGCCGACCAATTTATTGTGTCCATATTTATCTGCATCACTTTACCACTGAACCCGGCCACCGGATCGACTCGCTCGACCTAGGGGCTCGGGGGTAGGCCAGCTCGGTCGCCACCCTGCCGCCTTACTTGGTGATTCCTGGAAATGTTGGGGCACCACGGTCCCCGACTTTGCCCTAAAACCGCAGATCTAGCTTTGGCTATCGGCAGGAAAGCTCAACGGGCCAAAGCTCCTTTACGATTCATACACTAAGTCAAAGGCCGTCGGGTCGACCAACCCGGCCCGTCACTCATCAAAAAGTAGCCGCACGACCGGCTGCTCGCCAACTGGCCAAGCCGGATTGCTGTCAGCCGGCCTAGTGGCTGTTTCGCTCTCACTCAACGCTTCTAAGGACCCAAGTCATGTGTGCACCTCTCAAAGAATCGAACCCCTTGTCACGAACCGGAGCCTCGGCCGTCTGACTCGCGGGGGGGGGGGCGGAGGTTTTAGAGAAGAAAAGCGTATGAAATTGGTTCGAAAAAGCGGAAGGCAAAAAGAAAAAAAGCACTCACGACATTCACACACAAATATTTAAAACAAAGGCCCACGGCCCGAGTTCATTACACCCTAAAACAAACCCAAGTGGGTGGGTGGACCTGCTACTTAACAAATTCTACATAATGTATCTCAGGCATCTCCAGCGCCGCGTCGCGACGTCCATGGCCCTCCTCTGGTGGCCTCCGGGTCTGGCGTGACACCGGTGTCCTCCTCAGCATCCGCGTCGCCGTAGACGCCCGTATCCTCCGAGCTCCCTCCAGTTCATGGAGAAGCAAGCCGTAGTCATCGCCATCCATGGCCCTGCCATCTTCCGTCCGCTCTGGATGGAACTCATCGTGGAAGGCGAACTCGGCGATGTAGCTAGACCATGAGGTGATCCGGCCGGCTTGCTCCTGCAGCAACTGCTCCGAACCAGCATGCTGGCCCATTAGCGTGTCCAGCTGAAGATTCGGATGCCAAGACAGCGTGAACCGAAGCGCCATCTCAGCACCAGCACGGGCGGCGGAAACACGCCACTTGCCAAGACGGTCTAGGCCCATCTCCAACCAACACGCCAGGCGCGAGAAGCTGCACGGATGGACGGAGTACGGGCACAGGACCGTCGTCATCGCGGTGCCATCCTGGGACAACCGCTCCGTCTGCGTCCCCAGGACCCGCAGGCAAGCCTCTACAGTGGCAATGATCTCCGGGAAGGTCCAGGCCACCCGCGGATCCGTCCCAGACCCGACAACGCCGGTCGGGTCACGCTGGTAGCGGACGGCTTCCTCCGCCAGCCGTTGCATCTCCAGGAAGGCCCCTGCCGCAAAAAGAAGAAACAAGATTAGAAGAACAACAAGGAAGAAAAGCCGGGTCCCGACCCGGCAAATTACAAGAAGCAGCACTTACTGGAGGACTCTTCCAGGTGCTGCGCCTCGAGCAATGTACCACGCTGCTCCCGCTCCACGACGCAGTCGCGCTCCCCGAGTGCCTTCTCCAGATCGGCCGCCTTAGCAAGGGCCGCCTTCAGCTCGGCGTCCTTGTCTTCGGGCGCCTTCTCAGCCGCCTCCCAGCGACGAGTCTCGTCCTGACGAGCCTCCTCAGCGCGGCGGCCTGCTCCCATAGGCGATCCACCTCGGCCTGAAGCCGGCCCTTGTCGTCGGCCAGCTGGCCGCGCTGCTGGTCCAAGTCGGCCAGGGCCCGCTGCATCTCCATCACCTTGGCGGCCTCCGCCTTCAAAAGCTCCACCTCGGCCTCGAGGCGGCTCTTGTGACCCGCCAGCTGCTCATGCAGCCGGTTGGCCTTGTCAAGAGACCGCCGGGCTGCGGCCGCTTCCGCCCTCGCCTGCGCCGCCTCGACGCCAAGACGACCGGTGTCGGCAACAAGCCGGTCATAATGATGACCAGCCCGGAGCAGCCAGGTCCGCCAAAACAGCACCTCGGCTGCAAAGAAGAAGAATTCAGCAGAAGAAAAAGGACAAGACTTAAGATTTTGCCCAACTGTTACACAGTTGGCCTGAATCTCGGGGGCTACACCCAGTGGGTGCGCTAGCGCGCCCCCACTAGAAAAGAGCACGAACATACCTGCGGCGATGCGAAGCTCCTCCTCCTTGGCAGCGAGCTGCTCCTTGAGGCCCCGATGCTTGCCCAGGAGACGGTTCAAGGCGGCAAATCGGAAAGCGTCAAGATGCTGAAAAAAAGATAGAAGTCAGAACAAGGCCCGACAATCTAAAGATTCGACCCAACTACTATGTTGTTGGCCTGAACCTCGGGGGCTACACCTAGTGGGTGTGCTGGCGCGCCCCCACAATGAAGAAATTACAAGGAAGCAAAAGAAGAAGGACTTACCAGGAAGGCGTGCTCCAGGTCGCGCGTCCGCTCCGTCTCGGCCTGGGCGAAGGCCTCAAGCCGCTCCGTCCGGCCTCGCAGGCGGCGGCTGACGGAATCCAGCGCCGTCTCCTCCTGGGTATGAAGCCCGAAGACGGCCGCGCCCCCACTACACGCAGGCCGCGGCACGACAGCTCGGCGCCCGCCCTGCCTGGACACCTATGTGTGCCCCCCGCTGGCCGCTTGCAACGCGGCCAGCACCTCCTCCGACGCCCCTTCTGGCGTCGTCGGTGACCCACATGCCGGGACGCCCTGCGTCGCCACCTCAGGCACCGATGCTCGCGGTGCCTCCTCCATAGCCGACGGCGCCTCCGGCGCCGCCACCTGCGGCGTCTCCTCCAGGACGCCGCCGCCTCCACCACCATCAGCCCCCGCGCGCTCGAACACGTCGGCTCGCGGCGGAGTATCGCCCCCCACCTCCACGACCTCCCGGTCGAGGATCACCACCTCAGCCCAGCCCCCACGGCCGCGCTCCCTCACCGAGGACAATTCAAAAACCGTCGCCGCCACCACCATGCCCTTCGGCATCTTGCGCCAGGCCGGGTCCACACCAGATCGCACCCATGCCGCCGCCGGGCGGCCCAAGCCTAGACCGACGCCGCCTCCAGCTCCGTCTCGGCCCGGTTCTTGTCCGCCCAGGCTAAGGCCTCGGCGTCGTCCAGATCCAGGCCAAGGTCCGAGTCGCCTCGTCCGTCCTTCCCGGCCAGGTTGGCAAGGTCGGACCGGCTCCAGCGGAACGCGGCCCCTTCGGCGGCCGCGGCCTCCGCTGCCGCCCTCGCCAGCGCGATGGGCGAGCTGAAGAAGAAGGCAAAATAAGCAAAAGAGACAAGAAATCCAGGCGCGAGTAGGAAATAAAAGTTACCCTGTCATGACCGGTACCGGGGTGGGCCTCCCGCGCTTCTTCTTGGCCGACCTCCCGGGCTCGGCCGGGTCCGCCGCCCCATGCGAGGACCCGGCTCCGGCCGCGTTGCCGCCTACCCTGCCCAATGCCGCTACACCAACAACCGGCGTCAGCATCGCCTTCACCGTGACATGATCAACAATTCAAGACAAAATGAAAAAGGAAACATGCAAGACTTACCGTCTCGGCGCCCGGCGCCGGCGTCGGACTCGGCCACCTCCTCGCCACCTCGGGCCGCGGGCTCATCTGGTGCCACCGGCGCCACCTGCGATGGAGCCCGGTCGTAAGGGTGTCGGATTGCGTTCCAGAGAATCTCCCGCGTCATGTCGGGACAAACAAGAAGATGCGCGGCGGAAAAATAAGAAGACCAGACGCTCACCTGCGGCGCCGGGTTCGACTGGCTATACAGCGCCTTGCCGAATCGCCAATCCTCTCCAAGGTTGGCCTTAGAGATGTCGTTGATGCCGTGCGTGACCTGCTCCATAGACAGCGCGTCGACTCCATCCGGTTGGGGTCCTGCAGGCCAATCATCTCACCGATGAGGTAGGAGCGCCTCTGAAGCGGGAGGACCCGACGGGTGATGAACGCAGCAAGGAGGTCTGTGCCGGTGAGCCCCTCCTGCGTCCTCATCATCGTCACCCGCTCGCAAAGGTTGACAATCTCCTACGACGGGCGCCGGAGCGAGTAGACCCAGTTCATCTTCGCCCGCGGTGGCGATAATGAAGGGGGGAAGATTGATATGGTCCGTGCCATGGTTGCGGACGTAGAAGAAAGAATTCGGTCACTTCTTGGCAGAATCCTCGAGCGGGATCTTGGGGAAATATGCCCCTGCCGCTTGGAGATGACGGCGGCGCCGCAGTCGGCGAACTCCTCGGCCGACGGGCCCTGCTGCTTCAAGGGGAAGAAGCGCGCCCAGAGGTCGATCATCGGCTCGACCCCCAGGAACCCCTCGCACAGGGTCACGAAGCCGGAGAGTTGGCCAATGGCGCCGAGGCCAAGATGGTGTGGTTGAAGCCCGAAGAACTCCAAGAAGGCGCGGAAGAAGGTGCCCACCGGCAGCCCGAACCCGCGCTCAAAATGAGTGAGGAAGACGACTAGCTCCTGCCCGTCGGGCCGGGGCCTTTGCTCGCCGCGCGGCAGGCAGACGCCAACATCCGTCTCGCGCGGCAAGCGACACAAAGCTCTAAGCTATGTAATGTCTTCGGGGGTGACGTTGGAGCCCATCCAAGAGCCCGACGACAGCGCCATGGGTAGAAGCGGGAAGAAGAAGACGAGCGACGGAGGCAGCTCTGCTCGGGGCTGCAAGCGCAGCTGTGCATCGGTGGCAAAGAGCAGATGTCACATCCCTAGCTTCTGGTGCTGCCTAGTCTTTGCATCTTGCTAGCATCATGTTTAACTTTCATGGAAATTTGAAATGGGGATGTTCAAACCCTAGCACCAAATGGAATTCAAATAGGTTCAACCTAAAAATATTTTTAGTGAATCCAAATGGCTTTCAAAAATGTTCATCGTTTCTGGAAAATTCTAGAACCATAACCAGAGGTGTTGCACATTTTTCCATGACATATTTGGTCACTGAATTAAATCATATGTACTTTGCATTTTGGCATTCAAATGCTAGTAACTATTTTAAATGCTCAAATAATACTGAACTTAAGTGTGGGCTATTAGGATTAATCCCAACAGAGCCCACAATTATTTGCAGGATTTTTGGAAACGTTTTAGTATTTTTAATAAAGCCCTAAAGATTACAAAATAATAGAAAAGAGAAATATTAGAGAGAGAGAGAGAACTGACTTGGCCTTACCTGCGGCCCAGTAGGCAGCCCACCTGGCCAGGCCTCTCTGGCAACCCAGCCCACCACCGCAGCTCTTGTCGTCTTCCTCCTCTGCCAGGAGGAGAAGCAGCTGCGTGCGGCGCGCACAGCCACCCGTGGCCACCTCCTGCCTCCCTGTTGGCCTCCCTGGCGCCCTGGAGTCATCCCCGAGCGCCACACAACCCCCCTGGACTGCTCTCACTCTCCCCATGCTCATCCCCTCCTCTGGCTCCCTCCCCCTCTCTTCCCCAAGCACCGTCGTCGCTGCCAACCACCGCTCGCGCGGCCGCAGGCATCCCCAAGCCTCTCCGACATGCCCCCGAGATCCGCCGTTCCGCCATCGTCCTCCTCGTCATCTCAGGCGACCAGAAGAGCCCCAACGCGCCGTCCCCGCCCCCTTCTTCCTCCTTCAGCCACGGAGATTGCCGGAGACTTTCCGCCGTCATCGAGCCACCCCCGAGCATGCTGAGAGCACCGACGACCTCACCGTGAGCTCCTCTACCCAACCCCTCTCTCCCCTCTGTCGATTTTCTCCTCTAGCGCCTTTGGCCACCCCGACCGAAGCTTGCCGCCGTTGCGCTTCATCGCCGCCGTGGCTAGAGCCCACCTCCGCCGCGCCTGACAGCGTCACCATGCTCAGCACGTTTGCAGGAGCACCTAGCACCCCACCGCTCGACCTGCCGTGCACCACATCGCCGGTTCCGAGCGCAACCGAACTCCGGCCGCCGCCTGCCATCGTTGCAGCCGTCATTTCCAGCCTACTCTCGCCCAGCCGCATGCTCCGTTGGATGCGGCGCACGTCCAGCACCCCGTAGGGCCAAACCCCGACTCGAACAGTCGCCGGACCGCGAATCCCGAGCGCCTCCGCCGCCCTATTTGGTCGCCGGCGGCTAACCGCCGGTGCGCTGATGTGGCAACGTAGTTAGGACTAATCACACTGCTAATTACCCACCATAGTCACTGACAGCAGGGCCCCACTGCCTAACTAACCACAGTTTATTTCCTGTTTAGTTTTAAATTAACAACAGCGGCCTCACGCGTCAGCTTTGACCAACCTGACGTGGCCATTGACTGGGTCCACATGTCAGCGGCACTAACCAGCCCCAGTCACTGACCGGTGGACCCCACTGGTCAGATTTGACCTGCAGCAGCGCCTGTTGACCTGCTGACGTCACAGTGCGCAGTGCTTACGCAATAAATCATTTACTGGATTTATTCTTATTCAGGAAATTCCAGAAAATGCCCTAAACTTCTAAAAATCATATAAAATCAACCGTAACTCCAAATTAAATAATTTATATATGAAAAATGATCAGAAAAATCCAATCTATCCATCTGTACCATTTTCATGCATGTTAGAACAACTTATAGCTGCTGTTTAGCACAAACCATTTAAATGGCATTTAAATATCCACATATGGAGTTTGAATTTGAATCTTGGATTCAAACCAACTTCATTTAATCTGGTTTTAGTTGCATTGGCAAACCACATCATTTTGCCAAGTCACATTCATGCATCATATTGTGCATTGCATTGATTGTATTTCTTCTCTATTGCCGGTATCTGTCCCCTCTCGATAGACGTGTTCCGATGATGAGTCGATGACACCGATGAAGAGATATATCTTCTTCAGAAGTACCAGGCAAGCAAAACCCCCTTGTTCATTCCGATAAAATCCCACTCTCTCGCTCCTGCTCTCTTTTACTGCATTAGGACAACAACGATTCATCTGTTATTTGCTGCGGTAGCTGAACCCCTTTATCCTCTGCATGACCTGTCATTGCCACAGTAAATAGATGAAACCCACTAGCATGAGTAGGAGTTGTTTGAGCCCTGTTGTGCCTACTCATTCATGATTGTTTGTCATGCCTGCTACTGCTTAGAGTTGAGTCAGGTCTGATTCATCGGGAATGAATCAGAGGTGTGTGAACATGACCTACTGTGTGTGAACTAAGTGTGTGAACACGATTTGGTAAAGGTAGCGGTGAGAGGCCATGTAGGAGTACATGGTGGGTTGTCTCATTGCAGTCGCCCTCAGGAACTGAGTTCTGTGTTTGTGATCCATGATCAGTTACTACCACACATTGGGCTCCGGGCGCTCCAAGCTCTCTCAACTTATTAATCAACTCGATCTCTGTCCAGGAGTTGCAACTAGTTTATGGTGTTTGTAGGTAGTGTTAGTAGTCTACCAAGTGGCACCCGGTACAGGTGGGCTTGGGACAGACTAGGCACAGTGGCATGGTGTACCAAGGTAGATCACCCGTCGATGGTGGGCTTGGGAACCCTGCACACATCGTTTGGGGCCGTGAGCGACACCCCGGCCGGATCTCCTTGCGGATGGAACCCGAATAGGCGATAAACCTGGACGAGAGACTTGTGTGGTTAGTCAGGTCGTGGCCGACACCCTCGCTGGGCTTCCGCTTGAAGGTTGCCGAGTACATGTCGTGTAAACGGCGGTAAGTGGTGAGAGCGTGTGTGAAGAAGTACACCCCTGCAGGGTTAATATGATCTATTCGAATAGCCGTGTCCGCGGTAAAGGACTTCTGGGTTGCCTGTACAGTTCATAGACAAGTGAAAGTGGATACTCTAAAATACGCAAGATAAGCGTGAGTGCTATGGATGGCGTTCTCGTAGGGAGACGGGAGCGGATCCATAGTGGTGTATTGATATGGTGAATATGTGGACTCGTGTGCGCCACCTCAAAAGAGTTACTTGCAGTCATAGTTCAGGATAGCCACCGAGTCAAAGCTGGCTTGCTGCAGTTAAACCCCACCATCCCCTTTGTTGATAATGATGCATATGTAGTTAGTTCTGATGTAAGTCTTGCTGGGTACATTTGTACTCACGTTGCTTAATTTATGTTTTTGCAGAGAGAATTCAGTCTCGCTAGTAGTACCGCATGGACTTCGACGTTTAGCTTGTTACCTCAGCTACGATCTTGTGCCCTCGGCAGGATCTGATAGATAGTCAGGCTTCTCAGCCTTTTTCTTTTGTAGATGTCTGTACTCAGACATGTTAAGCTTCCGCTTGTGCTTGACTTGTTTGCTCTGAATGTTGGGTCATGAGACCCATGATTGTAATATCTCGCTCCTCGGAGCCTATTGAATAAAATACTTGAGTTGTAGAGTCATGTTGTGATGCCATGTTGTATTTGCACATATCGAGCATATTGTGTGTATGTTATTGAAATGCTTGGTATGTGTGGGATCTGACTATCTAGTTGTTTATCCTTAGTAGCCTCTCTTACCGGGAAATGTCTCCTAGTGTTTCCACTGAGCCATGGTAGCTTGCTACTGCTCCGGAACACTTAGGCTGGCCGGCATGTGTCCTTCTTCGTTCCTGTGTCTGTCCCCTCGGGGAAATGTCACGCGATGAATTCCGGAGTCCTGTTAGCCCGCTACAGCCCGGTTCACCGGAGTCCTGCTAGCCCAGTGCTACAGCCTGGATTCACTCGCTGATGACCGACACGTTCGTTGTTGGGTCATGTATGCCTGTCCCTGTAAGTTAGTGCCACTTTGGGTTCACGACTAGCCATGTCAGCCCGGGTTCTTTGTCATATGGATGCTAGCGGCACTATCATATACGTGAGCCAAAAGGCGCAAACGGTCCCGGGCCAGGTAAGGTGGCACCCGTGGGAATACCGTGCGTGAGGCCGCAAAGTGATATGATGTGTTACATGCTAGATCGGTGTGACTTAGGATCGGGGTTCTGGCAGCTTTGGTATTAGAGCCTGACTGCCTATAGGCTTACCAAGCCAACTGGTCGAAGTTGAGTCTAGAAATTCTTTAGTTATATAAGGGAATTGATTGTGGGATGGAACGTAAGGCTCTTTTTACTCCTTATACCTTATGCCTTCTGATCCGAGTCATCTTATCTTTCCTACGGGGTTAAGGAACTAGGCTTTCTCTTCTTTCTATCAGGATGACGTGTTACTTATCCGTAGACTTATAGAAGTTTGTTGGACTTAAGCCTGGGTTCAGTTCCTACTACTTCCGTATGTTAACTATCGATCCCGTAACCTTGATATTGTGCTTCTAAGTGGTTATGCCACCATTTTTGTAGCATGTCTCAAATCTTTTGAGCATTTACAGCCGTTATGCTATCCGAGTCATCCCAGGTTTCTAAATAATCTGATGCAATTGCAAAATCCTCCCCTCTATTTCGATGTCCTTTCTGGCCGGGTTAACCACACTAAACGGTGAGTTGAGGTACTCTATTGCCTCAACGTATATGTTGGAGCTATTATTATGACCCTAGGTGTCTAGAGTATCACCTAGTAATCCAACCATGCTTTGTGTTCTCAGTGTGATGATTCTGGCCATCATTCTCGAAAGCATCCCGTGATGCCACTTAGTAGTAGGTATTCTACTCCTGGGTTTCTGAACCTGAGATTCACCCTACTTACTTCATGTTGATAGTGTTTTCTCGTTCCTTTAGGTTATTAGTAACCTTTGCATTAGTCCTCGAGGTCCATGGTATTTCCTTCTTCCAAATACTGTGAACCATTTTGGCAGAAGTTCCTCGCGGAACCAAAAGATCACAACCAGAGTGCTCTTGATGAGTCCTCCATTCATAGTTGTGAATCTGCTAGTCCTTCCTCTTCAGCATGGGTTATCCGGAAGAAATATGTTGAATTTGTTCGACATACTAACCTATGCATCCACAACTCAGAAATATATATGTTCCTTTGAGTTGTCCCTCTGTAGTTGTATTTCGATCCTTGTCTATCAGTTGATAGTCAAGTTGATGTCGTGCATCCGTGTTCATCGACGCCCGTTATTCTTGTGGTCCGTCAAGCCGTTCTAGTTCAGAATGACTAGGAGAAACAAACTCCGGTACCTCATCCATATCTAGGATTGGGTCAAAGTAGTTGTACTCTGCAGATCAAAATGCTAATCTAGCTTTTGTACTGTTCTACCCTGAAGTATTACCATCTTTATATTAAGAATATCATGGGAATTGCACACCATCCTATGAACTCTCGATACAGTGATACTCTCTCCATCATTATTCATTTCTCGGTTCCCGTGTTGTTGCAACCGGAGTACCGACAAGTGAATCGTGTTGTGTGAACTCAATACTCCTAGCAACTGTGTTGCTTGGTAGTTAAAGGACAATAATTTCATTCTTGGCGTATTCGTTCTTGAATCATCATTCTAAGATAGATCGTGCTACCTAGTCCTTATTTCCGGTGCACCTTTCGATCAATGAGTTGGGGCTATGTCAATCCCTTGCTTATTTGATCATATCGGCTTGCCGTGAAAAGCAAGATTGTTCTCGAGCTTAGTAACATATCGGTGGTTTGTGATTTTCCGAATATCTTCTCGGAAGTATTACCAGGTTGTCACCTAACCGCTATGTTGAGTTCGTGATCAAGATGGTTTCCTGTAAACCACCCCTTCTCCAAGAATCTGTGTGGGATACCCCTGAGCTAGTTGGTCAAGCTAAGCAACAACTTGGAGAGTTGGAAGATAAAAGCTTGTCCGACTTAGTTCATGTTAAGGGATATCTCTTTGTGTGTGTGTGTTGAAGAAAGATGATATCTTCACCGATTGGACCTGTGATCAGTTAATGGACCTATCATCTTATCCAATCTTTGATTTGTGTGTGGGCTATTCTCAGATCAAATCAGAACCAACGATATTCGTAATGTTGTTTTACTCGTGGTTTTCCCTCGAGCATACACCATTATATTCTTTGGTATGACCAATGCTATCACCGTGTTCACTTAACTATGGAATTCCTTTTATATGGAAACCTGGATGAACTGTTGTTGAGCCCATCGACAACATCCTTATCTCCTCCATGATTTTGTTGAACATCAAGCTAGTGTTGGAAACTTGTGTAAGCATTTTCTTCATGCCCCGTTCATGAATTACATGTTTGGATGAAAGAAGTGACTCCCTTTAATTCATGTGCATTTGATGTAAGTTGCCGCCGTTAATTCGAGAAAGTTAGTTTTGCTTCCTCCGGAATCATCCCAAGTCAGTCATGTACGTGCGAAGAATTCTGTGGTCTGTTAGAATGATCATCTTCATTCCATATGTATATCCTAGCACACCAAGCCACTGATTGAGTTGTTCAAAGATAAAGGAGTCTGTCCAAGGTGAACTCTTTGGACTTCCACGCGTGGAGACTTCGATGTCATTAATGATGGTTCCCCACCTGAACTCGGTAGTGTTTTATTGTAAGACTACTATGTGGTCATGCTTGTCTCAGACAACGTGTTCACATGTTTGTAGCAGAACCAACTCATGTTTTGGAGCTTGCTATCGTAGTCCATTCCCGAGAATCTCGCAACATCGTCTCGTTGATTGTGTTGCAAACTTTCATTTTTCTTCCTAGACTCGATGAGTCTGGATTATTCTGACACCAACCAGATCTGAATCTCAGGCAGATATGATGGTTGGAACATTTCCCAAGAACTATAATAATGGTCTCACCGTAACCGGTAAAGTGGATGCCGTGGCCAACACACCCAGCCGGAAGACCTATTATTGTAATATCTTGATTGAAGAAGTTGGCCACCTCCCCATAGGGATTTCGTAGGATTTACTCCCTAGTTGCCCCTTATGGATTTTTGTGTTCCCGAAGTCTGACCTTTTACTTGATGTTCTAGTTATCAAACCATATCTACAAATGGGTTGTGCTAGCACATCAAGGAAAACATTAGAAGCGGAGTGCTAAATGTCTCTCGGTCGATCATCCAGATTCTGTTTCCTTGGCCTCGCTAAGGTGAAATCTCAGAAGGTGTTATCTTCGTTTGCATCTACATCATCCATCACTATTCATCATGGTGGTATGTTGTGTTGCCAGGACCCTTGACATGGATGTTGGTAAAACTTTGATGAATATGGAAATTCTCAAGTTCTTGAGAGCACGTGCAAGAAAAATCATCCCTTGCGTTGTTTTTAACAAGGTAACCCACATCATCCATTCTAATCCAAGCATGCCATTCTATCGACCCCCTCCAAAGATCGCTCAAGAATTGCCTTAGGCTGGTATAAAGAATCTCGATGATCTCTGAATCAAAGGTAATTCTTTTGCCACTTAAGCGGATACTTCTACGAGTCACCTTCCCTAAGGTGCATCGTTATGGTGTCATGCCAACTTAACTCCTCGCTACGTTGACAACCGATCACCACCTTCTTAAGCGTGGAATTGTTGTCTACCTAGTGAACCCTCGTCATTTGTTCCACTCCATCCCTCTAGATGTGTGTTTTGTGTCTCAGCTCGAGTGATGTTGCTATGTCTCATTCCATGAGTTGATCCTAAGTTGTTCGACCTTCGATAAGATTGATCCTTCTAGAGTCTTTCTTTCCCTCTTGTTGTCATGTTAGTTGAGTTCTGAGAGCAAGACGACAAGACAAAGATGGTGATTGAATCAACGTTCATTTGAAGTGCAACCTGGATCATGAAGATTACGTTAGTTGCGTTTTCCCCTTCATCTTACCCTACACCTGAATCTCGGGACGAGATTCTTGTTTAGTGGGGGCGAGTTGTCACATTCCTAGCTTCTGGTGCTGCCTAGTGTTTGCATCTTGCTAGCATCATGTTTAACTTTCATGGAAATTTGAAATGGGGATGTTCAAACCCTAGCACCAAATGGAATTCAAATAGGTTCAACCTAAAAATATTTTTAGTGAATCCAAATGGCTTTCAAAAATGTTCATCATTTCTGGAAAATGCTAGAACCATAACCAGAGGTGTTGCACATTTTTCCATGACATATTTGGTCACTGAATTAAATCATATGTACTTTGCATTTGGGCATTTAAATGCTAGTAACTATTTTAAATGCTTAAATAATTTTGAACTTAAGTGTGGGCTGTTAGGATTAATCCCAACAGAGCCCACAATTATTTGCAGGATTTTTGGAAACGTTTTAGTATTTTTAATAAAGCCCTAAAGATTACAGAATAATAGAAAAGAGAAATATTAGAGAGAGAGAGAGAACTGACCTGGCCTTACCTGCGGCCCACTAGGCAGCCCACCTGGCCAGGCCTCTCTGGCAACCCAGCCCACCACCGCAGCTCCTGTCGTCTTCCTCCTCTGCCAGGAGGAGAAGCAGCTGCGTGCGGCGCGCACAGCCACCCGTGGCCACCTCCTGCCTCCCTGTTGGCCTCCCTGGCGCCCTGGAGTCATCCCCGGGCGCCACGCAGCCCCCCTGGACCGCTCTCACTCTCCCCATGCTCATCCCCTCCTCTGGCTCCCTCCCCCTCTCTTCCCCGAGCGCCGCCGTCGCCGCCAACCAGCGCTCGTGCGGCCGCAGGCATCCCCAAGCCTCTTCGACATGCCCCCGAGATCTGTCGTTCCGCCATCGTCCTCCTCGTCATCTCAGGCGACCAGAAGAGCCCCAACGCGCCGTCCCCGCCCCCTTCTTCCTCCTTCAACCACGGAGATCGCCGGAGACTTTCCGCCGTCATCGAGCCGCCCCCGAGCACGCTGAGAGCACTGACGACCTCACTGTGAGCTCCTCTACCCAACCCCTCTCTCCCCTCTGTCGATTTTCTCCTCTAGCGCCTTTGGCCACCCCGACTGAAGCCCGCCGCCGTTGCGCTTCATCGCCGCCGTGGCTAGAGCCCACCTCCGCTGCGTCTGACAGTGCCACTATGCTCAGCATGTTTGCAGGAGCACCTAGCACCCCACCGTTCGACCTGTCGTGCACCACATCGCCGGTTCCGAGCGCAACCGAACTCCGGTCGCCACCTGCCATCGTTGCAGCCGTCGTTTCCGGCCTACTCTCGCCCAGCCGCATGCTCCGTTGGATGCGGCGCACGTCCAGCAGCCCGTAGGGCCAAACCCCGAGTCGAACAGTCGCTGGACGGCGAATCCCGAGCGCTTCCGCCGCCCTGTTTGGTCGCCGGCGGCTAACCGCCGGTGCGCTGACGTGGCAACGTATTTAGGACTAATCACACTGCTAATTACCCACCGTAGTCACTGACAGCAGGGCCCCACTGCCTAACTAACCACAGTTTATTTCCTGTTTAGTTTTAAATTAACAACAGCGGCCTCACGCGTCAGCTTTGACCAACCTGACGTGGCCGTTGACTGGGTCCACATGTCAGCGGCACTAACCAGCCCCAGTCACTGACCGGTGGACCCCACTGGTCAGATTTGACCTGCAGCAGCGCCTATTGACCTGCTGACGTCACAGTGACGTAGTGCTTACGCAATAAATCATTTACTAGATTTATTCTTATTCAGGAAATTCCAGAAAATGCCCTAAACTTCTAAAAATCATATAAAATCAACCGTAACTCCAAATTAAATAATTTATATATGAAAAATGATCAGAAAAATCCAATCTATCCATCTGTACCATTTTCGTGCATGTTAGAATAACTTATAGCTGCTGTTTAGCACAAACCATTTAAATGGCATTTAAATATCCACATATGGAGTTTGAATTTGAATCTTGGATTCAAACCAACTTCATTTAATCTGGTTTTAGTTGCATTAGCAAACCACATCATTTTGCCATGTCACATTCATGCATCATATTGTGCATTGCATTGATTGTATTTCTTCTCTGTTGTCGGTATCTGTCCCTCTCGATAGACATGTTCCGACGATGAGTCGATGACACCGATGAAGAGATATATCTTCTTCAGAAGTGCCAGGCAAGCAAAACCCCCTTGTTCATTCCGATAAAATCCCACTCTCTCGCTCCTGCTCTCTTTTACTGCATTAGGACAACAACGATTCATTTCTTATTTGCTGTGGTAGCTGAACCCCTTTATCCTCTGCATGACCTGTCATTGCCACAGTAAATAGATGAAACCCACTAGCATGAGTAGGAGTTGTTTGAGACCTGTTGTGCCTACTCATTCATGTTTATTTGTCATGCCTGCTATTGCTTAGAGTTGAGTCAGGTCTGATTCATCGGGAATGAATCGGAGGTGTGTGAACATGTCCTACTGTGTGTGAACTAAGTGTGTGAACACGATTTGGTAAAGGTAGCGGTGAGAGGCCATGTAGGAGTACATGGTGGGTTGTCTCATTGCAGCCGCCCTCAGGAACTGAGTTCTGTGTTTGTGATCCATGATCAGTTACTACCACACATTGGGCTCCGGGCGCTCCAAGCTCTCTCGACTTATTAATCAACTCGATCTTTGTCCAGGAGTTGCAACTAGTTTCTGGTGTTTGTAGGTAGTGTTAGTAGTCTACCAAGTGGCACCCGGTACAGGTGGGCTTGGGACAGACTAGGCACAGTGGCACGGTGTACCAAGCATAGATCCACCCGTCGAGGTGGGCTTGGGAACCCTGCACACATCGTTTGGGGCCGTGAGCGACACCCTGGCCGGATCTCCTTGCGGATGGAACCCGAATAGGCGATAAAACTGGACGAGAGACTTGTGTGGTTAGTCAGGTCGTGGCCGACACCCTCGCTGGGCTTCCGCTTGAAGGTTGCCGAGTACATGTTGTGTAAACAGCGGTACGTGGTGAGAGCGTGTGTGAAGAAGTACACCCCTGCAGGGTTAATATGATCTATTCGAATAGCCGTGTCCGCGGTAAAGGACTTCTGGGTTGCCTGTACAGTTCATAGACAAGTGAAAGTGGATACTCTAAAATGCGCAAGATAAGCGTGAGTGCTATGGATGGCGTTCTCATAGGGAGACGGGAGCGGATCCATAGTGGTGTATTGATATGGTGAATATGTGGACTCGTGTGCGCCACCTCAAACGAGTTACTTGCAGTCGTAGTTCAGGATAGCCACCGAGTCAAAGCTGGCTTGCTGCAGTTAAACCCCACCATCCCCTTTGTTGATAATGATGCATATGTAGTTAGTTCTGATGTAAGTCTTGCTGGGTACATTTGTACTCACGTTGCTTAATTTATGTTTTTGCAGAGAGACTTCAGTCTCGCTAGTAGTACCGCGTGGACTTCGACATTTAGCTTGTTACCTCAGCTACGATCTTGTGCCCTCGGCAGGATCTGATTGACAGTCAGGCTTCTCAGCCTTTTTCTTTTGTAGATGTCTGTACTCAGACATGTTAAGCTTCCGCTTGTGCTTGACTTGTTTGCTTTGAATGTTGGGTCATGAGACCCATGATTGTAATATCTCGCTCCTCGGAGCCTATTGAATAAAATACTTGAGTTGTAGAGTCATGTTGTGATGCCATGTTGTATTTGCACATATCGAGCATATTGTGTGTATGTTATTGAAATGCTTGGTATGTGTGGGATCTGACTATCTAGTTGTTTATCCTTAGTAGCCTCTCTTACCGGGAAATGTCTCCTAGTGTTTCCACTGAGCCATGGTAGCTTGCTACTGCTCTGGAACACTTAGGCTGGCCGGCATGTGTCCTTCTTCGTTCCTGTGTCTGTCCCCTCGGGGAAATGTCATGCGATGAATTCCGGAGTCCTGTTAGCCCGCTACAGCCCAGTTCACCGGAGTCCTGCTAGCCCAGTGCTACAGCCTGGATTCACTCGCTGATGACCGACACATTCGTTGTTGGGTCATGTATGCTTGTCCCTGTAAGTTAGTGCCACTTTGGGTTCACGACTAGCCATGTCAGCCCGGGTTCTTTGTCATATGGATGCTAGCGGCACTATCATATACGTGAGCCAAAAGGCGCAAACGGTCCTAGGCCAGGTAAGGTGGCACCCGTGGGAATACCGTGCGTGAGGCCGCAAAGTGATATGATGTGTTACATGCTAGATCGGTGTGACTTAGGATCGGGGTCCTGACAGCAGAGCATGAGCAGGGGGACAGGAGGGCGCGAGCGAGAATGGTGTCCGCCGCCCCCGTGCCCCCCCCCTCAATTTATAAGCCCCGGTTCAAACGTGGGGAAGTGGGATCGTCTGCGCGCGCCCGTTCCACTACCCCGCAATAAGTGCGCACGTACGCACGCACTAACTGCTCGGGGAAGTGCAACCGGCCCCCATACACCACAATAAATCTGCACGCGTGGCCCAAGGGCACGCGGCGGTGAGCCCCTGGCCCGTCGCCCGGTCCCGTCACGCGCGTGGCCTATCAGGACCCTCCAACTTCCGGGCGCCACGTGGCGCCTGCGCGAAGCCCAAGGGATCGCCTCAAGATTCTACGGACTCCTCGGTTGCCGCCACGACCGGGATGCCGCGATGCGGTTTTCGAGAAAACCGGCAAACAGCGGGTGTTGCCGGACCGGGCATTCGCAGAATCCGCCTTGCTCAAGGGGGAAACTGCGAAGGCCCACTCATCAGAAGACGGCGGACCTTCACAGCTTCGGGGACTACTGTCAGGGGGATGAACCCCGGGCAGGCAACGGAACTCAGATCCTTTTCAAAAATAGTGGGGCCTGCATCGCCCCGCAAGCCGGCACGCGCTTGGCCAGGTCGCTCGACCCGGCAGGGCCCGCAACCCGACCAAACTCTCCGACACGGCAAGGTATGTCAACCCGGCCACAGCAACTGACGCAAGACAACTCGACTCGGCGCAACCAAGGCTTCCACGGCAAGCCAGCACCACCCGTCGCGTCCACGGCAACCCAGCCATGGGTCAGCTCCCGTCCCATCCAGGCCGTACGATGGGACGAGACCTAAACTACTGATGAGCAAGACAATAGTGTTTCCACCCATGCCTATGGTCAGCTGGAGCGTGGCAACAGTGCCCCTCGCCTACCCGCTGACCAAGGCTGGCGTGGCAACAGTGCTCCTGCCCTGACCGCTGACAACAGCAGGCGGCGGCCTGACGGAGAGCATTGTACACGACTCGACTCGGCCACGCCCTGACGATCGACAAGACGACGCACAGTCCCCCTAGGCACACGGGGCCCGCGCCTAGGGGACCCCGGCGAACCACAAGCCCACAAGCAGGACCCAGCTCGGAGTCCCAGACATCAACAATAGGACCCACCGACTCGGCATATTACCATTGTAACCCTGGGTGGGTTGATCTATAAAACCCCCCAGGAACCCACGCCCACAGGGGCATCGCATCGGCATCATCATACGACGCACAGAGACGAAAAGCATGAAATAGAAGCATAGGACTAGCCACCCAACAGTAGTACCAGAGAGAAGGAGCAGCCCAAGCCTTGGCCAACTTCCTTCCTCCTCCATACAGCTCCAGGAGCAACAATGTATTGTCAATCATCCAACCAAACTCGGCAGGACTAGGGGTGTTATCTCTCCGGAGAGCCCCGAACCTGGGTATGTCCGGCGTACCGTGCCCGCGCATGCCAACCTCGCCTCTGGAGCCCACCAGCGCCCTCGATCCTCCTCCTCTCTTTAGCCATACCTTGGCATCTATCGTGCACCCACCACGACACCACTTCTAGTTGACAAAGCACCATGTCCACCACAGAGTACCCCCACACGAGTAGTTTGTAAAGCTACTGCAGTGCCCAAAGCACAAAGACCACCACAGCTAATCCAAACTCCATGGTTAAAGCAGAAGAGCAACTATTCTCAGGTCAGATTCCGTAGCTATGGTCCATACTCCTTTGCTGTTGCATCACTGTATTTACTCATACCAACTACTTTTGAATTTGAAGGATCCAATTGAAACTCCGATGACGCAATAGGTATGTTTTAAACCTATTTCTTTAACTGGATTGTTGTTCTAACTTCTTGCTCTATGTTGATTTCAGTTTAAGTTGTATAAACAGTTACGTTCTCATGTGATGCACATTACAAGTGCTGCCAATGTTGTGTAGTTTCTCACACTTATATTCTGTCTATGTTGATGTGTCTTAAAAATATATGAGTTGAACTGTTTCTCTATCTTGATTAGGCAACATAAACTAGAATGATATGGACAATACAGTGACCATAGTACATAGATATATGTTTGTTTCATGTTGTTATCTTGTCCACCTTACTACTAAACCGGTTTACCAAAATGAGTTTCGTATACTACAAGCTAAACCTGTGATGTGTCTACTTGTTTCTCTTGTGGTATGCAAACAGAATATTGGAGAAGAGCACCCCACTATGCAATGGTAGAGAAACTAATGCAGATAAGGTTCAAGATAGTGAGACAACCCTGTTGGTCTCCAGGAAAGGTGATAAAAACGATCTTGTAGACAGTGAGGAAACCCCACAGTCCTGCGTTGATGTAGTGTTCGAGTTACTGGCCAGTACCGCTGGCACAAGCTCTTTGAACTCGCTGCCTGAATCACTTCGGCTTCTTCAGTCTTAGCTACAAGCTTAAAGGCATCAGTCAGCTGTGCTGCAGCAAGAAGCCGAAGGACTAAGGAAATCCCTGCAGAATTCAGATGTGTACTTTCTTGTGCAATAGCACACGCTGGAGGATTTAAGTGCCAAACAAGAGAAAGTTAATAAGCTTCCTAAGCATCCTGCCAGCATTATGGGTACCCAGGATATTGTTTCTTGAGCTCTTCTGAAGTGGTTTCAGTTCTGGACTTGTTTTCCTGCGGCGTTTATATGCTGCTTTGTTCCCTATATTTGCACTGGTGGCGAACTTTGATGCCCAGTGGATGTAATATGTGTAATAGCCGTGATAGCCTAGCATAAGTTGCTTGCTTATTTATTTCCTTGTTGTCTTTATTATTTGTTTGCTTGTAGTCAGTGCAGTTCTTTTTTCGCGGTTTGCTAGTGGCCGCAATAACCTATTTTTTAAAACTAGGCCACAATAACCATGGGCTACATATTTATTGTAGTGGCACTGGGCCTCCTACCAGCCATAGAAACAATGGGCCTTCTATGGGCCATAGACACAATGGGCCTTCTACGGGCCGTATCATCAATGTGCCTTATATGGGCCGGACGATCGATCGGCCAAACATGGGCCAATAACAGACCGCATTATGGCCGTAAACGGGCTAGAGTTGGAATCGTCCGTTCATGGGCCGACCATAACGGGCCGTCATTAATAGGCCATATTTGATGACGCTATGAAAACAGCCCAACGTATTAATGGGCCAAAAACGGGCCGACTGTAACAACGGGATGAATTTGGCCCAAAAGCAGAAAATGACAGTAACGGGCCATAAGTAACCGAATGCTGGAAATGAGCCAAGAATAAATGGGCCCTGAGAAGGCCTAAAGATAACATGGGCTGGAAACAGCCCAATGGAATAATGGGCCGTTAATGGGTATAAAGTGATACACTGTTCATTACGGGCCAGTTTCAGCACAGGCCATTAATGGGCCAAGAGTTACAAAGGGCCTCATATGGGCCGAAAGATGTCATGGGATATACATGGGCCGGAAATTAAAACGAGCTAGAATCATATTGGACGGCCCAGTTGACGCTACTGGGCCTAATTCGGATAGGCCATAACGGGCCCTGTGTTTGCAGGCTGTAAATGGGCTATATGCGAACATGCCGTTAAGAGGCTTTCCGTGGGCCGACCCGCCACCTTTTGACCAAGTCAAACGGGCCGGCCTTTTCACAAGAATGGCCTCTGTTGGGCCGTGCCATGTGTTGACGTATCATAGGCGCCTTCGGTCCAATGAGTGGATGACATCTGTCCCAACGGTGAGATGACAAGTGTTTACTCCAGCCAATGATGATTTTACACGTTGAAAATCCCCATTGGTTGGGGTTGTTAACGGGTTATCGGATCCAAAACCGGACCCGATAGCTTAATGACGTTCCACTATGGAGGATGCCACGTGTCGGTCACCCTTGACGAAAGCACTTCTGTGACGCGCAATTTATTGTCATGGAAGTGGACACTTCCATGACGATAATTTTGGTAATGTCATGGAACACTTCTACGACAGCACAGGTATGACTATCTTGATTCTGTCATAAAATCCTCACGGATGTACATGCATGACAAAACACGCGACCAACTGTGACAAACACGTATCATCACGGAAGTGTATTTTTTTGTAGTGGATGCGGTCTGCTTTGGATCTAGGGCTAGAGCGGTTACATACGCTATTTCCTGAGCGGGGCCAGATGACAGATTTAGGTCATGTTCATCTTGGTAGCACGGGACAACCGTCATGGCCTCGAATCCGTCGAATATCAAGTCTCCGCGGATATCGGCTACAAAATTTAGGCTTCCAAATCTGCTCTAGATGGCCAAGCGAGTTGGCCTGCAGTGCGAAGCCGCCAAATACGAAGATTTGTCCGGGGAGGAAGATCTCCCCCTGGACTACGTTGTTGTAGATGGTTGATGGAGCCACCAAACCTTCTGGTGACAACGCAGCGGAGCTCTCAATGAAAGCACCAATGTCGGTGTCAAAACCGGCGGATCTCGGGTAGGGGGTCCCGAACTATGCGTCTAAGGCTAATGGTAACAGGAGGCGAGGGAAACAATGTTTACCCAGGTTCGGGCCCTCTCTATGGAGGTAATACCCTACTTCATCCTTGCTTGATCTTGATGAATATGAGTATTACAAGAGTTGATCTACCATGAGATCATAATGGCTAAACCCTATAAGTCTAGCCTATGAGATTATTATTGCTGTGGCTAAACCCTAGAAGCCTAAACCCTCCAGTTTATATAGACATCGGAGGGGGCTAGGGTTGTACAAAGTCGGTTAAAGAGAAAGGAATCTACATATCCGAATCGCCAAGCTTGCCTTCTACGCCAAGAAGAGTCCCATCCGGACACGGGAAGAAGTCTTCGTCTTGTATCTTCATAGCCTAATAGTCCGGCCAAAGTATATAGTCCGGCTCTCCGAGGACCCCTCAATCCAGGACTCCCTCAGGGGTCAATCAACAAATGTAACATATGCAATGTGTGTGAAATAGAGACCTGGATATATCATATATATAAAGGGGGCGATCCACGAGAAGAGAGTGGAGGTATCATCGGCTTGAGTTGTCCATAGAATCGAAGAGAGGGATGATGTGTGTGTGTGCGCGCGCACGCGATCTATAAAGAGTGCCATCGAATTTGTGTGTGCCCACGTCAAAGATATAGAGTGGCTGGTGTTGGTGTCAAAACCGGCGGATCTCGGGTAGGGGGTCCTGATCTGTGCGTCTAAGGCTAATGGTAACAGGAGGCAAGGGACATGATGTTTTACCCAGGTTTGGGCCCTATCGATGGACAGCATTTTAGAGCCATCAAAGTGCATGATCCAATTAGAGTACGCGCCGTACTCTTTAGGGAGTTGGGCTTCTATCCATTCGGCAGAGAAGTCAGCCAATACTTGCGACTTAATTGCCCACCATGGTTTGTATGTTATGTCGAACGGGAGGAGCTCAATTTCCCATTTCACAATCCATCCCGTAGTGTCGCGGTTGTTTATTATGTCGTTGAGTGGTACTTCGGAGGCCACCGTAATCGAACACTCCTGGAAGTAGTGTCGTAGCTTCCGAGATGCCATGAAGACCGCGTATGCTATCTTTTGGTAGTGTGGGTATCGGGATTTGCATGGGGTGAGGACCGTGGACACGTAATATACCGGCTTTTGGAGCGGGAATTTGTATCCGTCTTCTTCTCGTTCGACGACGAGCACTGCGCTTACAACTTGATGTGTTGCGGCTATGTACAATAGCATAGGTTCGCCAATATTTGGTGCTGTTAGGACTGGATTGCTGGCCAATAAGGTCTTTATTTCATCCAGTCCGGCCGCGGCTGCATCCGTCCACACGAAGTGTTCGGTGCATCGAAGAAGACGGTAAAGAGGTAGTGCTTTTTCTCCTAATCAGGAGATAAAGCATCTTAAGGCAGCCACGCATCCAGCTAGTTTTTGGATATGCTTGAGGTCTGTTGGGATAGCCAACTGTGATAGAGCTCGGATTTTTGCCGGGTTTGCTTCAATTCCTCTATTGGAAACAATGAAGCTGAGCAACTTCCTAGAGGGTACGCCGAAAATGCATTTTTCTGGGTTTAGCTTGATGTCGTATGTTCGGAGGTTATCGAAGGTAAGCCTCAAGTCGTCTATTAGAGTTTTGACGTGTCTTGTTTTTATGACCACGTCATCCACATATGCCTCCACTGTTTTGCCGATTTGCTTTTCCAGGCATGTTTGAATCATGCGTTGATAGGTTACGCCGGCATTTTTAAGCCCGAAAGGCATAGTGTTGAAGCAGAAAGGACCATATGGCGTTATGAAGGCCGTTGCCGCTTGGTCCGACTCTGCCATCTTTATTTGATGGTATCCGAAGTATGCGTCGAGGAAACATAGTGAGTCGTGTCCTGCGGTGGCATCGATGATTTGGTCGATGCGAGGGAGGGGTAAGGGATCCTTGGGGCAAGCCTTGTTGAGGTCTTTGAAGTCGACGCATAGGCGCCAGGATTTGTCCTTCTTCGGTACCATTACCAGATTTTCCAGCCAATCCGGATACTTGATGTCTCTGATGAATCCGGCCTCGAGTAGCCTGGCTAGCTTTTCTCCCATGGCTTGTCGTTTAGGCTCTGAGAAGCGCCTAAGAGTCTATTTGACTGGCTTGTATCCTTTCAGTACGTTGAGGCTGTGTTCGGCCAGCTCGCGTGGGATGCCCGGCATGTATGAAGGATGCCAGGCGAAAATGTCCCAATTCTCGCATAGGAATTCGCGTAGTGCGGCGTCCATTGTGGGGCTCAACTGTGTCCCGATGGAGGCTGTCTTCGTGGGATCCGTTGGATGGACCTGGAATTTAACTATCTTGTCTGCGGGTTTAAATGATGTGGACTTGGGTCATTTGTCGAGTATCACGTCGTCCCTGTCCATTGTGGCGCGCAGCGTTGTTAGTTCTTCGGCCGCTAGGGCTTCAGATAATGCCTCCAAGGCGAGTGCTACAGTTTTATTTTTGGCGCAGAGTGCGACGTCCAGGTCACTGGCTAGAGTGATGATTCCATTGGGTCCGGGCATTTTAAGCTTCATGTATCAGTAATGGGGTATAGCTTGAAAGCTTGTGAATGCGTCCTGCCCTAAAAGGGCGTGGTATCCGCTGCTGAAAGGAGCCACTTGGAATGTGATTTCTTCGGACCTGTAATTCTCTGGGGTGCCGAATACCACATCGAGTGTGATTTTTCCCGCACGCCGTGCCTCCCGACTAGGGATGATTCCCCTGAAGGTTGTGCCGCTCTGCTCAATGCGACTTTTGTCCATTTCCATCTTGCTGAGTGTTTCTTCATAGATCAAGTTTAGTCCACTTCTGCCGTCCATGAGTACTTTAGTGAGCCAAAAGCCGTCCACGATTGGGCTAAGGACCAATGCGGCAGGTGCCAGGACTGTCTGGAATTGGGGTTCGTCACTGGCACTGAAAGTTATAGCAGTGTTGTTCCACGGGTTTATTTTTGCCACGTGGCAAATTTCAGCGAGATTTCGATGGGCTCACTTGCGCCTATTATTTGAGGCGAAAGTCTCAAAGACTGTCAGTACCGTATTGTTTTCTTTGGCGGGATGTTGTTCTGCTTTATGGCTTACAAGAAGATCCTCACCACTTTTTGCTACCTGCTGGAGTATCCAACATGCTCTAAGGCTATGTGTTGGTGTAGTGTCCAGCGAGCTGTGGAGTTTACATGGCCCATTGAGCCATTCTTCCAATACGGTTCCACGCCCTGGGGTGGGCTTTGATTTCTTGGGGATTGGATCGGCTGACTTACGAGAGTTCGCCCGTTTAGCTCGGACAAAGGTTTTAGTGAGAGCCGGACTATCCCAAAATCCTGTTTGGGTTTTCCAGGCGCTTTCCATCACACAGTACTTCTGTACTATGGTTACTAAGTCAGCAAAGTGTACTATGTCACGGTGACTTATAGCATTAAGGATCCCTTTGTTCGTGCAGTTTTTGTAAAAAAGTGAGATTGCGTCTTCCTCACGACAGTCCTTGACCTTGTTTAGCACAAGGAGGAATCTGGCCCAGTAGCGATGTACTGTCTCTTGGGGCTCTTGTCTGATATGGGAGAGATGGTTTAAGTTCGGGTGGGTGGGTGTAGCTGAATCTGGATTCTAGTCCGATCTAACGCCCTGGGGCAGGGGAGCTTCAGGGCTTGACAGCTCGGGATCCGGAGCGCTGCCCGATTTTTCCGGCCCGATACCCGATTCTAAGTCCAGGATCTGGGTCATGTCCTCCCGTGAGCGGGTATCCAGCTCAGGGAGCTCGGTAATCCAGACATAATTCGTCCTCAAAATAGAGGGATAATCCATATGTGGCTCCTCCACTACCGCTATCTCGTGGGTGACCGGTGGGGATTTGATATCCCTTTGGCCGGGTTTAAGCCCGATCCGGTCATAGTCTGTGGTGACTCCCAAAGCGGAGATGCGATCCAAGAGCTCATTAAGGGAGGAGATCTCCCTTGGATCCATCTATTCGGCGAGTTCTGAATTGACGTGGAGGCTATTCGTGATGACCCGAGAGGTCATCGTAGGCGCGACAGCCGATCGGGCGGCCATGATGAAGCCGCCTAGTCAGAGAGTTTGGCCTACAGCCAGCTCTCCCCTAGAGGTGATGTTGTCCTTAACAACGAGACGGGCCATCGAGCCTTGTAGCGACGACACAGAGGAACTCTCAATGAAAGCACCAATGTCGGTGTAAAAACGGCGGATCTCGGGTAGGGGGTCCCGATCTGTGCGTCTAAGGCTAATGGTAACAGGAGGCAAGGGACACGATGTTTTACCCAGGTTCGGGCCCTCTCGATGGAGGTAAAACCCTACTTCCTGCTTGATTGATATTGATGATATGAGTATTACAAGAGTTGATCTACCACGAGATCGTAGAGGCTAAACCCTAGAAGCTAGCCTATGATGATTATGATTCTGTCTCTAAGGACTAAACCCTCCGGTTTATATAGACACCGGAGAGGGCTAGGGTTTACACAGAGTCGGTTACAAAGAAGGAAATCTAATATCCGGATCGCCAAGCTTGTCTTCCACGCAAAGGAGAGTCCCATCCGGACACGGGACAAAGTCTTGAGTTTTGTATCTTCACGGTCCAACAGTCCGGCCAAAGTATATAGTCCGGCTGTCCGGATACCCCTAATCCAGGACTCCCTCAGTAGCCCCTGAACCAGGCTTCAATGACGATGAGTCCGGCGCGCAGTTTGTCTTCGGCATTGCAAGGCGGGTTCCATCTCCGAATACTCCAAAGTACCTGTTGCAATGAACAGTGTCCGGATTCCATCAATGTTGCACTCCTCGGCTTCTGTGCTTCAATAATGGACCATCTCCACGTGTCGAGCGAATACGAGGAGCCGGGGACATTTTTGCATTCTCGCCACCCCCGGTCCTGTAGGCAAACCGTCTATTTGAAGGGACGGGGATTCTCAGATCCAAGCTTCACCTTCTTCCCTTGAGCGAGCATGCAATAGAGCGCGCCTAGAAAAAATCAACCCAGCATGGCCGGTCGCCGCAGCTCCTCCTCTCGCTCCCGTAGCTCTAGGCCAGGTGATTGGGAAGAATGTTCTGTTCCTCAAAGCCGTTTAATAGAGCTGCAGACCCAAGGGTTTCTTCCACCGGCGTTCATGGTCCCCGTCCGAGCCGGACTAGCCACCTATAATGGCGGGGAGCAAGCGGAGAGATCTCCTAACCCATCCCTAGGGGAGCGAATATGCCTCATCCCGCATCTGCTAAGAGGCGTCGGGTTTCCAATCCACCCATTCCTTCGTGGGCTCCTGGAGTTCTACGGCCTCCAGTTGCACAACTTCACCCCTGCCTCCGTGCTGCACATAGCAGGATATGTTGCCCTTTGTGAACTATTTCTGGGCTGCGAGGCTCACTTCGGGTTATGGAAGAAGTTGTTCTGCCTCGTCCCTCGCAACCAGGGGGAATCCATATGTCAAGTGGGCGGAGCCGAAGTATGGCGCGTCGCCGAGACCGGATACCTGTCCGGTACTCCCAAGAAGGCACCTGAGAACTGGCCCTCGGAGTGGTTTTATGTTGATGACGTTCCCCTTCCGGATCCAGTCTGGACGGGTCTCCCTGAGTTCAGTAACGCTCCACCGAAGGCACGCCGAAGTTGGCGCCCTCAGGGCCCCCAAGAGGAGGATACCAGAGAAGTACACTTCCTGATGAGCAGGATAAAGATACTGGCCAAATCAGGGCTGACAATAGTCGAGGTTATGGCAATATGCATAATGCGGGGAGTGCAGCCGCTTCAATATCGGGGGAAGCCCATGTGGCACTACAACGGGGAAGATGATGCCACCCGTTGTGGTCGTAAAGGTCCGGACTCCGCCACTACTCTGGCGAGGATATTGTTCGATTTGTATAAAGGAGAAGAAGAAGAATTCCTTCATATTAAACCGCTGGATGGGTTTTCTATGTACAACTCCCCAAGCTGGGTAAGTTGTCCCTCTTTCCCCCGCCCCATTCATTCTGGCGTCCTTCGTCATGATTATTTACATCAATATTTCTGAGCAGGAACTGAGGAGGGCCGTAGAAGGATTCAACAGCCCTTCCCTGCAGCCAGAGGACCCCGGAAGGGCCTTCGATCCAGGACTCGAAGAAGATCCGGATATTAATGTGGAGCTCGTCAACATGACATTTTATCAGGCCAGCTGCGATGGCGCCTTGGTGGCTATTGTGCCGACTATCCCGGACTGCTACCTGCATCGCGTGTAAGCAAAGCCAAACCCTATCCTCTGAAGAGGACTCCTTTCTGATACCATGCCTTATGCCTAAAATATCATATTTTTGTAGAGACGACCATCCGAACGTGGTGCCGAGCACATGGGGGCTCGTCGGTCAAGGGCGTCTGGATCGGGCGGGCTTAAGGGGAAGGCGGTCAGGGCCGAAACGCTATTACAGAGGTATGGTAATAACCTGCTCTGTGATTATTGTGTCTAAAATGTAATAGCGTCCTTTGCGTCCTCGCAGAAAGAGGAGTTGCCGGACTATATCCGGAGATCCTGCCAATCACGCCTCCACCAGCCGGATTCCAGAACCGGCTTCGAGAGAGGAGGCGGATGCGGGGCCGATGCCGAATTGTCCTCCGACAGAGGATGCGGATATGCTCTCCGCCACAAATTCCGAAGTAGAGAGTGCCATGAATCACCGGCGCCGACGGGCCGTACTTCGCAATAACATCTTTTCCGAAGAAGCATTTAATGCTTTCAATTCGGGAGACACATACATCCGAGCTGCTCAAGGCGGGCTCGCCCGGGCGACGGACCAGTATGCCAAAGATATACGGGTAAGAAAATTTGATAAGCATGTATAGCAGTAGCCCCTGAGACTTGAAACGGTTTGAACAACTGTTTTAAGGATCAATTTATGCACAGGTCCTTGTAGATAAGAATGCCCAATTGCTTCAAGAGCTGGAGGAGTGCAAGACCCAGCTGAGGGCCGCGGTTGCCAAACTAGAGGAATCCCAAAAGGCCTCATCTGGTAACATTTGTCTCAATAGAGAAACTTTATGGAAATGTACTAGTTAGTAATTGTCTTGTTTGATAAGTCTAACAGAAAATTACACAGACAATCCCGGGGAGAATCCGGAGACCATGAGAGAGAGCGAGTCAAATCTCCAAATGCAGCTAAAAGCTGGCGAGCGTGTTCTTATGCAAGTTAGGCGGGAGAAGAACGATCTTCAAGATGCCAATGTCCGGCTGGGCGTCGAATTAGGAGATGTTCGCGCTCAGCTGGCGGACTCCGTGAAGGAGAACAGAAGGCTTCGTCGCGGCATTTATGGTAAGTGCCTAGACGAACTGTAGTACAGCTCGGCGAGGAAGCATATTGAAAGAGTTTATATCTGTAGGTATGTTGACGGGCCACCCTGAAGAGGAGATGCCCGCGTCCGCAGGTGATTTACTGCAGGAACTCTCACAGCTGCACGAGCGAGCTCGGCAGGTGATGCAGGGTATTGCCCAGGCCTTGTGGCCATCCACCTCCCTGCCAAAAGGCATGGGGGAGCTCGTGGATATGCTCCAAGGAGCACGGCGGCGCTTCCGATTGTGGAAGATGTCAGCCTGCCGACAAGGTGCAAGAGAAGCCTGGGCCATGGTGAAGACGCGCTACACCAAGCTTGACCCGAACCATATGGCCGAAGTCGGACCGGCGGGGCCAGATGGGCAAGAAATTCCCGTAAGTCTGGTGTATGACCAGGTAGCGTTAGCCGCAAAGTATTCCCAATAGGATTGTAAGCTAGATAGCCTGTTGGACGGTATAGAGGAAGAATATAGTCAGTCCAAGTGACTATGTAATTCAATGGACATATGTAGTCCCTAGCCGGATTAAAATCATTTGTCATGGCGGACCTTTTCGCTTCAGCCCCCGGATCCGATAGTCCGGGGTGTATCCAAATACCCACTCAGTTATGCAGAACCGGGGTATGTGTGGAAACCAGGCGTAGGGGTCATAAGTGCTTGAACAGACAAGTACCAAACTAGTTATGTTATATTACATGGATAGTAAGAAACATCTTCCAGGGAGAATAGTTCTGTTAGGGGTTCCTTCCCCTGGGTACGCATGCATCGATGTACATGTCCGGACTGCGAACAGAGACGCAGGGTACAAAACTTCTGGGGATTCACGTTGTAATAAACGAAAAAAACATCTTTTGTTCACCGACCGAATATTCCCTTAAGAACGCTAGCTTTCGGCTTCACCCAGTCTGAGGTACACATCCGGCTGAACCGGCAGTAACAATCGCAGAGGTGCTCCCCTTATGCCCTAGCCGAATTAACGGGAACGTAGGGCATAAACACAAGAGCCAGGCAACCCAACATGGCCACACCTTAAGTCATATCGATGCATATAATGGTGAAGAAAAGGCACATATGGAAAAAGAACGCATATGTGATAGGCAAGAAGCCATGAAAGTAATTATATTTAGCTTCCGTATAGGAAGCCCCCAGGTATGGCTTACACACATAGTGCGGCCGGAGTGATCCGAGCATCCGCACTGTATTGAGTACTTTGTGTGAAGAAGGAAAAAGGGCGAGAAAGGAAAAAGGGGAGGAACATAATTAAATAGGGAGGGGGTAAGGAGACGAACACTGAGTTCGGCGCTAGGCGTAGAATCTCCGGAGTCTGGCCGCGTTCCATGGGTTCGGCTCGAGTCTGTTATCGGATGCATTACGCAGGCGGTACGCTCCTCCGGTGAGAACTTTATCAATAATGAAGGGACCATCCCACTTAGGTTTGAGCTTGTCCTTCTTCTTCTCTGGTAGGCGTAGAACAAGTTCGCCAATATTATAAGTTTTGGCCCGCACTTCCCTGCTTTGGTAACGTCGAGCCTGCTGCTGATAGAATGCAGAACGGGCTTTTGCGATGTCGCGCTCCTCCTCTAGGGCATCTAAGTTGTCCTGACGATCTAACTCAGCTTCCTTCTCTTCGTACATGCACACGTGAGGCGAATCATGGATTATGTCGCAGGGTAGTACTGCTTCTGCGTCATACACCATAAAAAATGGTGTGTATCCGGTGGTGCGATTCGGTGTGGTCCGTAGCCCCCAGAGTACGGAGTCGAGCTCCTTGACCCAGTGCGTGTCCGATTCTGTCAAGGACCGCACCAGCGTGGGTTTGATGCCGCTCGTGATGAGACCGTTTGCACGTTTGACCTGGCCGTTTGTTTGGGGATGGTAGACGGAGGCGTAATCGAGCTTAATGCCCATGTTGCCGCACCAAGTTTTCACTTTGTCGGCTGTGAAGTTTGAGCCATTGTCAGTGATGATGCTGTGGGGGACGTCGTATCGGTGTACAACCCTAGATATGAAGTCTATCATTGGTCCGGATTCGGCCGTTTTGACTGGTTTGGCTTCTATCCATTTGGTGAACTTGTCCACCATGATCAACAAGTATTTTTTTCTTATGGTTTCCCCCCTTAAGGGGTCCGACCATATCCAGCCCCCAGACTGCAAAGGGCCAAGTAATGGGGATTGTTTGGAGAGCGGTGGGGGGCATGTGGCTCTGATTGGCGAAGAGCTGGCAACCAACACAGTGCTGAACAAGGTCTTGTGCGTCTGCTTGGGTTGTCGGCCAATAAAAGCCTGTGCAGAAGGCCTTGCTGACGAGTGCCCGAGCCGCAGCATGGTGCCCGCCGAGTCCGACATGGATTTCAGCCAAGAGCTGCCGCCCTTCCTCCTCAGAGATGCATCTTTGGAGCACTCCGGTCGCACTTTTCTTATAGAGTTCTCCCTCATGGACTTTGTAGGCTTTGGAGCGTTGCACGATGCAACATGCTCCATTTTGGTCCTCGAAGAGCTCCTGCCTATTTAGGTAGGCCAAGAAAGGCTCGGTCCACGAGGCAATTACAACCATGATTCCGTGGGCCGAAGGTGTTATTTTGGTGGCGGAGCCTCCGATTACGTCTGATGGTTCGGAGTCTGGGGGTGTATTCGGATCCGTGCTAGTGTTGCCGGACTCCCCTTCCCATACCACGGATGGCTTGAACAGCCTTTCCAGGAATATGTTGGGTGGAACAGGGTCGCGTTTAGCACCGATGCGGGCGAGGATATCCGTCGCTTGATTGTTTTCTCGAGCCACATGGTGGAATTCGAGCCCCTCGAACCGAGCTGACATTTTGAGGACGGCATTATGATAGACTGCCATTTTCGGATCCTTAGCATCAAAGTCTCTGTTTATTTGTGATATTTCTAGGTTTGAATCCCCGCGCACCTCCAGGCGTTGAATGCCCATAGAGACTGCCATCCGAAGACCATGCAACAGAGCCTCGTAGTCGGCTACGTTGTTGGAGTCTGTGTATAATATTTGGAGTACATATTGGATCGTGTCTCAATTGGGGGAAGTCAGGATTATGCCTGCCCCCAATCTGGACAGCATTTTAGAGCCATCAAAGTGCATGATCCAATTAGAGTACGCGCCGTACTCTTTAGGGAGTTGGGCTTCTATCCATTCGGCAGAGAAGTCAGCCAATACTTGCGACTTAATTGCCCACCATGGTTTGTATGTTATGTCGAACGGGAGGAGCTCGATTTCCCATTTCACAATCCATCCCGTAGTGTCGCGGTTGTTTATTATGTCGTTGAGTGGTACTTCGGAGGCCACCGTAATCGAACACTCCTGGAAGTAGTGTCGTAGCTTCCGGGATGCCATGAAGACCGCGTATGCTATCTTTTGGTAGTGTGGGTATCGGGATTTGCATGGGGTGAGGACCGTGGACACGTAATATACCGGCTTTTGGAGCGGGAATTTGTATCCGTCTTCTTCTCGTTCGACGACGAGCACTGCGCTTACAACTTGATGTGTTGCGGCTATGTACAATAGCATAGGTTCGCCAATATTTGGTGCTGTTAGGACTGGATTGCTGGCCAATAAGGTCTTTATTTCATCCAGTCCGGCCGCGGCTGCATCCGTCCACACGAAGTGTTCGGTGCATCGAAGAAGACGGTAAAGAGGTAGTGATTTTTCTCCTAATCAGGAGATAAAGCAGCTTAAGGCAGCCACGCATCCAGCTAGTTTTTGGATATGCTTGAGGTCTGTTGGGATAGCCAACTGTGATAGAGCTCGGATTTTTGCCAGGTTTGCTTCAATTCCTCTATTGGAAACAATGAAGCTGAGCAACTTCCTAGAGGGTACGCCGAAAATGCATTTTTCTGGGTTTAGCTTGATGTCGTATGTTCGGAGGTTATCGAACGTAAGCCTCAAGTCGTCTATTAGAGTTTCGACGTGTCTTGTTTTTATGACCACGTCATCCACATATGCCTCCACTGTTTTGCCGATTTGCTTTTCCAGGCATGTTTGAATCATGCGTTGATAGGTTGCGCCGGCATTTTTAAGCCCGAAAGGCATAGTGTTGAAGCAGAAAGGACCATATGGCGTTATGAAGGCCGTTGCCGCTTGGTCCGACTCTGCCATCTTTATTTGATGGTATCCGAAGTATGCGTCGAGGAAACATAGTGAGTCGTGTCCTGCGGTGGCATCGATGATTTGGTCGATGCGAGGGAGGGGTAAGGGATCCTTGGGGCAAGCCTTGTTGAGGTCTTTGAAGTCGACGCATAGGCGCCAGGATTTGTCCTTCTTCGGTACCATTACCAGATTTTCCAGCCAATCCGGATACTTGATATCTCTGATGAATCCGGCCTCGAGTAGCCTGGCTAGCTTTTCTCCCATGGCTTGCCGTTTAGGCTATGAGAAGCACCTAAGAGTCTATTTGACTGGCTTGTATCCTTTCAGTACGTTGAGGCTGTGTTCGTCCAGCTCGCGTGGGATGCCCGGCATGTATGAAGGATGCCAGGCGAAAATGTCCCAATTCTCGCATAGGAATTCGCGTAGTGCGGCGTCCATTGTGGGGCTCAACTGTGTCCCGATGGAGGCTGTCTTCGTGGGATCCGTTGGATGGACCTGGAATTTAACTATCTTGTCTGCGGGTTTAAATGATGTGGACTTGGGTCATTTGTCGAGTATCACGTCGTCCCTGTCCATTGTGGCGCGCAGCATTGTTAGTTCTTTGGCCGCTAGGGCTTCAGATAATGCCTCCAAGGCGAGTGCTACAGTTTTATTTTTGGCGCAGAGTGCGACGTCCAGGTCACTGGCTAGAGTGATGATTCCATTGGGTCCGGGCATTTTAAGCTTCATGTATCAGTAATGGGGTATAGCTTGAAAGCTTGTGAATGCGTCCTGCCCTAAAAGGGCGTGGTATCCGCTGCTGAAAGGAGCCACTTGGAATGTGATTTCTTCGGACCTGTAATTCTCTGGGGTGCCGAATACCACATCGAGTGTGATTTTTCCCGCACGCCGTGCCTCCTGACTAGGGATGATTCCCCTGAAGGTTGTGCCGCTCTGCTCAATGCGACTTTTGTCCATTTCCATCTTGCTGAGTGTTTCTTCATAGATCAAGTTTAGTCCACTTCTGCCGTCCATGAGTACTTTAGTGAGCCAAAAGCCGTCCACGATTGGGCTAAGGACCAATGCGGCAGGTGCCAGGACTGTCTGGAATTGGGTTCGTCACTGGCACTGAAAGTTATAGCAGTGTTGTTCCACGGGTTTATTTTTGCCACGTGGCAAATTTCAGCGAGATTTCGATGGGCTCACTTGCGCCTATTATTTGAGGCGAAAGTCTCAAAGACTGTCAGTACCGTATTGTTTTCTTTGGCGGGATGTTGTTCTGCTTTATGGCTTACAAGAAGATCCTCGCCACTTTTTGCTACCTGCCGGAGTATCCAACATGCTCTAAGGCTATGTGTTGGTGTAGTGTCCAGCGAGCTGTGGAGTTTACATGGCCCATTGAGCCATTCTTCCAATACGGTTCCACGCCCTGGGGTGGGCTTTGATTTCTTGGGGATTGGATCGGCTGACTTACGAGAGTTCGCCCGTTTAGCTCAGACAAAGGTTTTAGTGAGAGCCGGACTATCCCAAAATCCTGTTTGGGTTTTCCAGGCGCTTTCCATCACACAGTACTTCTGTACTATGGTTACTAAGTCAGCAAAGTGTACTATGTCACGGTGACTTATAGCATTAAGGATCCCTTTGTTTGTGCAATTTTTGTAAAAAAGTGAGATTGCGTCTTCCTCACGACAGTCCTTGACCTTGTTTAGCACAAGGAGGAATCTGGCCCAGTAGCGATGTACTGTCTCTTGGGGCTCTTGTCTGATATGGGAGAGATGGTTTAAGTTCGGGTGGGTGGGTGTAGCTGAATCTGGATTCTAGTCCGATCTAACGCCCTGGGGCAGGGGAGCTTCAGGGCTTGACAGCTCGGGATCCGGAGCGCTGCCCGATTTTTCCGGCCCGATACCCGATTCTAAGTCCAGGATCTGGGTCATGTCCTCCCGTGAGCGGGTATCCAGCTCAGGGAGCTCGGTAATCCAGACATAATTCGTCCTCAAAATAGAGGGATAATCCATATGTGGCTCCTCCACTACCGCTATCTCGTGGGTGACCGGTGGGGATTTGATATCCCTTTGGCCGGGTTTAAGCCCGATCCGGTCATAGTCTGTGGTGACTCCCAAAGCGGAGATGCGATCCAAGAGCTCATTAAGGGAGGAGATCTCCCTTGGATCCATCTATTCGGCGAGTTCTGAATTGACGTGGAGGCTATTCGTGATGACCCGAGAGGTCATCGTAGGCGCGACAGCCGATCGGGCGGCCATGATGAAGCCGCCTAGTCAGAGAGTTTGGCCTACAGCCAGCTCTCCCCTAGAGGTGATGTTGTCCTTAACAACGAGACGGGCCATCGAGCCTTGTAGCGACGACACAGAGGAACTCTCAATGAAAGCACCAATGTCGGTGTAAAAACCGGCGGATCTCGGGTAGGGGGTCCCGATCTGTGCGTCTAAGGCTAATGGTAATAGGAGGCAAGGGACACGATGGTTTACCCAGGTTCGGGCCCTCTCGATGGAGGTAAAACCCTACTTCCTGCTTGATTGATATTGATGATATGAGTGTTACAAGAGTTGATCTACCACGAGATCGTAGAGGCTAAACCCTAGAAGCTAGCCTATGATGATTATGATTATGTCTCTAAGGACGAAACCCTCCGGTTTATATAGACACCAGAGGGGGCTAGGGTTTACATGGAGTTGGTTACAAAGAAGGAAATATATTATCCGGATCGCCAAGCTTGTCTTCCCCGCAAAGGAGAGTCCCATCCGGACACGGGACGAAGTCTTGAGTCTTGTATCTTCACGGTCCAACAGTCCGGCCAAAGTATATAGTCCGGCTGTCCAGATACCCCTAATCCAGGACTCCCTCAGCTGACCTACTGGAACGTGAGAGGGGACAGGTGCAGTTTGTCTCTGTGGCATGGATACCTACCTACAACGCTCGACTATCGGTGTGTGGTGGGGGGAAGGGAGGCCTAATTAACTATAGAGGTACAATGGCTGGTATATGTGTGGAGGAGGAGAGAGGCCTACCTCATGTATTAAGGGAGATCGATCTACCTCATGTATTAAGGGAGATCGATCGGCATCCATGCATATGTGTAGGAGAGGAATAAGGTTGGGAGGGAGACAGAGCTAGAGTGTTGGAGGGGGTGGTAGTGGAGTTGCTTCTAACAAATGGTGGGAGAGGCTTGCTAGACAAACAGAGGGCACGCTGTCGGTGTCAAAACCGGCGGATCTCGGGTAGGGGGTCCCGAACTATGCGTCTAAGGCGGATGGTAACAGGAGGCAGGGGGCACGATGTTTTACCCAGGTTTGGGCCCTCTCAACGGAGGTAATACCCTACTTCCTGCTTGATTTATCTTGATGATGTGAGTATTACAAGAGTTGATCTACCACGAGATCATAGAGCCTAAACCCTAGAAGCTAGCCAATGGTATGATTGTTGTTGTCCTACGGACTAAACCCTCCGGTTTATATAGACACCGGAGGGGGCTAGGGTTACACAGAGTCGGTTACAGAGAAGGAGATCTAACATCCGAATCGCCAAGCTTGCCTTCCACGCAAAGGAGAGTCCCATCCGGACACGGGATGAAGTCTTCAATCTTGTATCTTCATAGTCCAACAGTCCGGCCAAAGTATATAGTCCGGCTGTTCGGATACTCCGTTATCCAGGACTCCCTTAGTAGCCCCTGAACCAGGCTTCAATGACGATGAGTCCGGCGTGCAGATTGTCTTCGGCATTGCAAGGCGGGTTCCATCTCCAAATACTTCAAGATAAATTCCGAACACAAGGATCATGTCCGGCTCTGCAAGATAAATTTCACATACCACCGTAGAGAGATAAATATTTCACAAATCAAATATGCTGACATTGTGACATCACATCATGGTCGAGTCATTGTTCGAACCGTTTTTTACAACCAGCTACTGCGCATATTGCCAGGAGGTTTCCTTGGCACGTCTTGTCAAAGCTGAGATCGTGCCCCCCTTATCGCGGGATTCTCATCAATACGGGTGTGGGTAACCCAACCGCACCACCAATCACGGTGAGTGGGGAACGAGCCGGTTTCATCAAGCAAGCAGGGAGGCGCAAAGTTTCATTGCCTCTATAAAGAGGAAAGGCCTCTTCCTTTTCACCCATGCCTTCTCCTTCCGCTCGTCCATTCTCCTTCACTTGAGCCCTAACGCTCGAGCGTTAATCTTCTCCACCAACGAAGGTTCCCCGAAAATGTCCGGATCCGGAGCAGGAGGCAAGTGGATGGCCTCTACCGTCCAGGAGAAGGATATCAAAAAGCTTCGGGAGGCCGGATACCTGGCCCAGAAAATCGGCCACCACCTTCCGACGGCGGGACAGATTGTCCCTACTCCAGAATCCCATGAGAGTGTCGTATTCCTCCCTCGTTTTGTCCGCGGGCTCGGGTTTCCCCTTCACCCATTTGTTCGCGGCATCATGTATTATTACGTGATCGATTTTCATGATCTATCCCCCAATTCCTTCCTCAACATCTTGACGTTTATCGTCGTGTGCAAGGCCTTTCTCCGCATCACGCCACACTTCGGCTTATGGCTGAAGATCTTCAATGTGAAGTCCAAGGTGGTGAACGACGAGCACGCTGAGTGCGGAGGCGCCATGGTGAGCAGGATGCCCAAGGTCACATGGCCGACAGGAACTTTCAATGATTCCGTCAAGGAGTGGCAGCAACAGTGGTTCTATATCACTGAGCCGCGCGGCAAGAAGTGGGCCGCTGCTCCTGAGTTCCGATCCGGAGCCCCTTTGCAGCTTACGTCCTGGCCCAAGAAGGGCTTGAACTGGTCTTCATCTGACGAACTGTCGGTGATCCAGATATGCGTCAAAGGTATGGAAGATAAGGCCATCAGGCTTGTTGATGTAGTCCAGGTGATGTTGGTCAGCATCGAGCCTACAATTTGTGGGAGTATGACCCGGCCGGGCACCAGACCCTGCGAGAGCTTTATGGCTCCTCGAACAAGGACATCTGGAAGGTGATTTTTAAGTTCGGCAAACCGTGGCCGGACTCCACCGCAGACCGCGGGTACCAACTGTACCGCCCTGCAAGTCCGGTAAGTAGTCATTATATTTTGTCCATCCATATGTTTCATTGTCATATCCCGGGGAAGATGCCCTAACGCGCTTCCCGCAATTTTCTTAGGGATGGACGAGGAAGGCAGGGCGGATACACTGTCCAGCGACGGTGCCAGAAGAACCGGCCGGACCACTTCTGACGAAGATGCTGGTCCCGGCGCCTTATGAGGCGCCAAAGAAAGAAGCCCATAAAGAGGCCAAGGAGACCAGGAGCAGCCTCCATCGTTGTGGTGCTTCGGACACAAAATCCGAAGACTCCAATACCCATCTCTCCTCTGAAGAGGAAGAGGAGGAGGAAGAAGATGAGTCCCCCACGGGGGGAGGAAAGAAAAGGACGGCCTCCTCATCTCTGGAGGCCAAATTGCCTAAGAGGGGAAAAACTCTCCTGCCAGAGGCGTCCACTACGGCTACCAACAGCAGCCCGGAGTGGGATCCCAGGGCCCAGCCCGTGGAAAACTCGTAAGTGCACAAAATCCGAACACATCCATGCGTCCAGGATTACCGAGGCACAATAAATTAATTGTTGCCATACTTTTTGCAGCCCGGCCAGGTCTCGCGCCGAACGGTCCTCATCGGAGGATTTGTTGAGCTCAGATGGCCTAGAGAGCGAGACACCTCCAAAGGCCCCTTCCATGAAGCTCAGGCATGACACCGAGGTGTCGTCCCAAAAGGAGCTACACCAGGAGGGGCGTACCTCAGGGGCCGGATATACGGGAGCGGCGGTTCCCCTAAGTGTCGATGGCGGGGGCGACCTTGGATTCGGCCCACAGCCGGACACAATCCTGGGGACCTTTGAGGCTCCGGGATTAGACATGCAGCTCTCCTTGACTAGAGGAGGTGATCCAGCTCCACCAGTGACCTCTGTCCAGCCAGAGGTGCAGGGCAGCTTATTGACAATGCTAAAGAGTGCTTCTATCATCGATGAACATCGTGCCCTTATGGGCGTGATGATTGTGAAGGTTCAGGCCGCTGAAAGTGGACTGAATGAATCCTGCATCAGCCTTATAAAAGGCTTGGAGGTAAGTTTTAGGAGTTCTTAGAAGATTTGTCATAGTATAGATAGTAGCCTCTGATACACAGTCCGGTGAAAGAAGGAACCGAACAAGGGATCAAATTTCCTTCCATAGGAGACTCAGTGCATGACATATATCTCTTCCTTTATAAACAAGCGTCTGCAGCGACTGCTGCCTCTCATACTGCGGAAGTATCCGGACTGAAGCAAAGTCTGGAGCGGGTCGAAGAAGAACTTGGCCGGGTGAAGAAGCAGTTGGAGGACAATCAAGGTATGTCGAAACCTTGTTAAGTTTAGCACAATTTAAGTAGGTGTGCCTAATGAAAGTATATATATTGTGCGCTCTAGGGGCGGATGCCGAAATTGAGGCATTGAAGAAGGTTGTGGCCTTAGCCGAAAAGAAGGCAGCTGCGGAATAGGTCCTTCGTGAGAAGCACGAGGCCAGGGTCATTGAAGCTGAACGAGAGCTTCAGGAGGCCGTGCAGAAAAGCGAGACTTTGGAGCAGAGTCTATTATTGACAGAATCCGAACTCGCCCAAGCTCTCCAAGCCGCAACTGATGCTCGGGAGGAAGCCCAAGGTGCTCTGAAGGACATTCAGGAGGCGAGGAAGATTGCGACTGGTAAGGCTTTTTCCTATTCAAAGCGATTGTTTATGCCGTAGCAGGAAAAATTCAAGGTGACAAATGGACTTCTGATTTCTCTAGGGGTGTTTGCGGATCTTCCACGCAGCATATCTGATGTTGCTCAATTCTATCGAGCTGAGGAGAAGAAGACTGCGGAAAAGCTTTTCTGGTCGCGGTATTTGGCACCAAATTATCCGATGCCATTCGTCGATCAGCTGAAGCAGCTGGTCAAACTGCACCAGGCGGCTGAACTAGCCATGAAGGATTTGATTGTCCGGCTATGGCCCGCCGAGCCTATTCTGAGCAGTTACTTTGGACTCGTGAACCGAATTGTCAGTGCCTGTCCTCGTCTTGACGTCATTAAGCAGTCGGTTTGTATAGAAGGTGCGCGAATGGCATTTGCCCACGTGAAAGCGCACTGGGGAAAGCTGGATGCTGAAAAGCTGATGACCGAGGGACCACCCGAGGGGAAGGAGCACCGCAAGCCCGAACTATATTACGATGGTGTCATGAAAGGAGCCCGCCTTGTGGCGGAGCAACGTACCAAAGACACTGTATTTCCATGAAGGCAATAATGTTGTCCTTTGTAAGGCGGAACCAAGTCACCTTTATTTGTTCATTTGCCTTTTATATGAAAGTTATTCCTCTTGTGCAACCGTTTTATATGTTAATCCTGAGAGTTGGCCAGTCGTCGGCTTTTGCCCCCACGTAGGAAATACGGGGGTGTTCGGGATACACCTGAACACTCTTTACAACATTCTTGGGTCCATAAAGGAGGTGTTCAGCACAGCGAACCAGGCAATCAGACTATAGGGCTTTATCACTCTCACTTAGCCATAGGAATTCGAGTATGGTAGGCGCAGCCCTGGTGTTCGGAAGACCGCACGAGGGGCTCTAACAGCACCTGATCGGTAGACCGGTCCGTCGCACTCTGCATTTATTATGGCATTATGCGGAATAAATCCTTAAAGATTTTACAACCTCTCGAACAGCTGACCAGCTCTCGCCTTATCATGACAGTGAGTTTTCGGCTTTCTCTACTGAGGTGCTCGTCCGGAAGAACCGGGACACAATCGCAGTAGTTCTCCCAACGCTACCTTAGCCGATATTGCAGAACGTAAGGTACCAAAACATGGGAGCCGGGAAAACCCAACTAATGACCCAAGACATGATTCAGAGTTGATGCATATAATTCTATAAGTTCGGGGTGCCGAGCGACCGAGAAGGTGGTTGGACTTTGTTGCCATAGTGCGGGTACAATGAAGCCCCTTGGCGTTTTAAGGCATAACACGATATTCGGATGCCGGTATGACTAAAAATGTCAATGAGAGATGATAGTGGATAAGCGTCATATAACTCTACATGTTGTATTTGAGTATATACATTTATGCGTATGGGTACTGTTCATGTTGTAAAAAGGAGGTATGACAGCGTAACCTGTTTAGACCGGGCGGGAGGGAGCTGTGTGTGAATCCGAAGTATGTCCGGATTATCTTCGGGGGAAATGTTCAAAGACTCCCCCTTTGCACGTTCGGGCTGATTTCCTGGCGCCAGTCCTATTATCCGCAAAAGACATCATGCAAAGAAAATGCTGAGGGACGTATATGCACCCTAGAGCGGTTGAACCGCAGGGCGTGGCCCTTCCCAACTTATGTAGGGGTGTTTGACTGGCGCCTGGTCGAGCCGAGCTATCCTACCATGAAGTAGTTCGGACTCCTTTATTGGTGTCCGGGGGTTGGCTGCCAAATCGAGGTTTGGTAAGGAGGCACAATTCACTGCTTCAGTGGTCGTATGCTCTTCGGCGCCGAAGTGAGGTTCAGCCTTGCCCGTAATTGTGACTATGTCACGTGCGCCTGGTATGGTACCACGTTCAATCGAGCCAACGTGGTTCGCCCCGGTATGGTGATCATTCGGTGATCCGGAGACAACCTCTAGGGTGGTGTTTATAACGCTCACCGTGTTGGTTTGCGTAGGAGTTTCTTTTGCTATGCATTGCATTGCTTTGAGACCCCTTTATTGTTTTCGGTGTATGACCGACTGGCTTGTTTGAAGACCCGGCATTATCTATTTGTATGATTGGCTGCCGATCCTGGGGTACCATGAATTTGGCATGGGCGGTCGAGTATGCGGTCCAGGCCGGATGGGCCCGAAATGCTTTGTTGAAGCGGCTTTTTCTGCTGACCGGACTGGGAGCCGCGGAATCTGGTATTGACTGCTGTCTCGCGGGCGTCATTACTCTTGGGACGCTTATGTTTGTTAGCGTTGCAAAGATAAGAGGATTGTGTGGGTGTAAAAGACGAATAGAGATCATACTTCATTATAAAAGGCGAATTCGAATATTTGAAGAATTTATCATAGTGTTTTAAACCGACGCATGTGTGAATATATATAATGGTGATACACATGGTGTGGTTATGAACATGTTATACTACATATAATATATTTTATCTCTACTCTTATAAAAAATAGAGTTGTTGATGATGGTGTGCCTGTCATCCTGCAATATAGGTCGTCTGATTTATATCTGACGGATAGGAAGGAAACTATGGCAATTTTGAAAAAAAAATACCCACACCCCTCTCCATATTTGCAAATTAGGCCTCCCCTTGATCATGTTGATGTTCTGTGGAACGCATGGGCATCTTGCTAGTAGTACGTATAATATATAGAACATTGGTTATAATTTGGGCTAATGTGTGGCTTTTACAGCTCAGGTCTAAATACTTGTCATAATGTAGGGGGCGGGGCACTATACTTTGTGTGATAAACACGGTGTACATATGGACCATGGTATAGATTATGAATATAGAGTTAGTACATCAAATGTACTATTATTTGGAATCAACATCAAGTGTATTCAAAAAACAGAATTCGAGTTCATGTAGTACACATAGTTCATATCTATCTCTGTAGTAATCATGTGTTGTGTTATTAAGGTAACACATGAATGATGGTTGAAGTTGGCAACAATCATGATTTATATTCTTATTGAAATAGAGAAATGAATTCAAATTCAGTTCGAATTGCAGCAGTAGTATAGACATTTGGAATGCACTAAAATGTTGGTATGAGTAGGTTACATGCATTATACAGCCAGCAAAAAAATTTAATTGGACATAACATGGATTCATACTCCCTCCTTCCATCTATATAGGGTGTAATGAATTTTTTAAGACCGCCTTTGACTATTGACAAGATTAATAGTACATGACATGCACAATGTGAAAATTATATCATTGAAAGCTCCTTTCCCACACGAATTTAACGGTGTGCTTTGTGTAAGTTGCATGTCATATATTATTGCTCTAATATTTGGTCAAAGTTAGCATCGAAAAACGCATTAGGCCCTATATAGATGGAAGGAGGGAGTAGCTTTGAATAGCATTTGTATAGTAAAACGGGGCATGACTCTCTCTTTGTGTGCTGTGAATAGTTTTATTTTTTTCGTTTTCTTTTTGGTTGAGGGAAGTGCGAATTGATTTGGTACGTACAAGTACAATATTACACGTTAGGCTTGTCCCTAAAATTCAACCCGCGCCTTGTTATATCCTAAAAATTCAGATATCGTGCTCCCAAAATTGGCGCCTTCACAACCCGCGCCTTGCTATCCCGAAATTACAACGCGCGTGAAAACTCCCTCCAGCTGCCAAGTCCCAACACGCGAAATCCCCCTTCTAACCCAGAGCCGAAAGGGCCGCTAGCTCAAATCTGTGGGGGTACTTCTGTAACACACCCTACATTTTGGACGAGCGCGTCCCTAAGTCATGGTTCACCACTCCCATCGCCCCCTTTTCACCATTCGAAATCCCAGGCCGCCATAACCTCTCCGCTCCAGCTGTGAAACCCCACCCTCCTCCGTCTGCCACCTCACCGCTGCCCAGTCGGAGCCTCTTCCCCCACGACATCTTCCACCGCAACAGCTCGACATCCCTCGTCCACCTCCCCGAATGAGGATCCGCCGTCCATCTCGTCGTCCCGCCGGTTCAGCCGCCCCTTTCTCCACGTCCAAGGAGCTGCTCCGATGATCGCCTAGTCTATTGCGGATGCTCCATCCCCACAACACCGCCTTAACCTGCTCCACCGGAACCGCAGCATCCTCACCGACTCCTAGGATGAAGCTGAGGCCTACTCGGTGCCACCAAAGAGGTTGTACACTCATCGCATCGCACCTTCTCCTTAACTCGACCTCCCGGCGCTGACGGTGCTCCATCCCGCACCCCCATGGAGTGGCTACCTTGAAGCCGGCGCCGCGGGCGACATCTCCATGGTGGCTCTCCCCCAGTGCGAGGCCTCTTCGGCGGCAGCGTCCGTACCAGTCAAATATGCTGCTGTTGCTCCGGCTCTGGCTCGCTCGCTCGTGCTGCTGCTGCTTCTACTCTCGCTCTCGCTCACTCGCTCCTGCTGTTGCTTCTGCTCTGGCTCTCGCTCGCTCACTCACGCTACTGCTGCTGCTCTCCCCCTTGCTCGTGCTACTGCTCTGCTCCGATTTAGCTACACTTCAGTCGACTGAATCGACTTTTGGGTCAGTCGATTTTCAGGGGGTTGGGGGCTCGCTGGAGTTAAGGAAGAACCACCCACAGTGGGGAGGGGGGCTCGCCAGAGTTAAAGAAAAAACACCCACAGCAGGGAGAGGGGCTCGCCGGAGAGGTACCCCACTATCTATCTTAGGGTTCAGGGTGGGTGCGAGGGGCCTAGTGAAGGAAATGTGCCCTAGAGGCAATAATAAAGTTATTATTTATTTCCTCATACCATGATAAATGTTTATTATTCATGCTAGAATTGAATTAACCGGAAACATGATACATGTGTGAATACATAGACAAACTTAATGTCACTAGTATGCCTCTACTTGATTAGCTCATTAATCGAAGATGGTTATGTTTCCTAACCATAGACATGTGTTGTCATTTGATTAATGGGATCACATCATTAGGAGAATGATGTGATTGACTTGACCGATTCCGTTAGCTTAGCACTTGATCATTTAGTATGTTGCTATTGCTTTCTTCATGACTTATACAAAGTTCCTATAACTATGAGATTATGCAACTCCCGTTTAACGGAGGAACACTTTGTGTGCTACCAAACGTCACAATGTAACTGGGTGATTATAAAGGAGCTCTACAGGTGTCTCCAAAGGTACATGTTGAGTTGGCGTATTTCGAGATTAGGTTTTGTCACTCCGATTGTCGGAGAGGTATCTCTGGGCCCTCTCGGTAATGCACATCACTATAAGCCTTGCAAGCAATGTAGCTAATGAGTTAGTTACGGAATGATGCATTACGTAACGAGTAAAGAGACTTGCCGGTAACGAGATTGAACTAGGTATTGGATACCGACGATCGAATCTCATGCAAGTAACATACCGATGACAAAGGGAACAACGTATGTTGTTATGCGGTTTGACCGATAAAGATCTTCATAGAATATGTAGGAGCCAATATAAGCATCCAGGTTCCGCTATTGGTTATTGACCAGAAACTGTTCTAGGTCATGTCTACATAGTTCTCGAACCCGTAGGGTCTGCACGCTTAACGTTACGATGACAGTTGTATTATGAGTTTATAGTTTTTGATGTACCGAAGGTTGTTCGGAGTCCCGGAGGTGATCACGGACATGACGAGGAGTCTCGAAATGGTCGAGACATAAAGATTGATATATTGGAAGCCTATATTTGGATATCGGAATCGTTCCAGTTGAAATCGGGATTTTACCGGAGTACCGGGGGGTTAACGGAACCCCCCCCCCCCGGGGGGGGGGTTAATGGGCCTACATGGGTCCTAAGGGAGAAGAGGAGGGCCGGCCAGGGCAGGCCGTGCGCCCTCTCCCCCCTAGTCCGAATAGGACAAGGAAGGGGGGCGGCGCCCCCCTTTCCTCTTTTCCCCTTCCCCCTTCCTTCTCCAACAAGGAAAGAGGGGGGAGTCCTACTCCCGGTGGGAGTAGGACTCCTCCAGGCGCACCCCTAGGGGCCGGACGCACCTCCCCCCTCCCTCCTTTATATATGGGGGCAGGGGGCACCTCATCACACACATATTGATCTTCACGATCGTTCCTTAGCCATGTGCGGTGCCCCCCTCCACCATATTCCACCTCGGTCATATCGTAGTGGTGCTTAGGCGAAGCTCTGCGTCGGTAGAACATCATCACCGTCACCACGCCGTCATGCTGACGGAACTCTTCCCCGACACCCTGCTGGATCGGAGTCCGGGGATCGTCATCGAGCTGAACGTGTTCTGAACTCGGAGGTGTCGTATGTTTGGTACTTGGATCGGTCGGATCGTGAAGACATACGACTACATCAACCGCATTGTTATAACGCTTCCGCTTTCGGTCTACGAGGGTACATGGACAACACTCTCCCCTCTCGTTGCTATGCATCACCATGATCTTGCGTGTGCGTAGCAAAATTTTTGAAATTACTACGTTCCCCAACAGTGGCATCCGAGCCTAGGTTTTATGCGTTGATGTGATATGCACGAGTAGAACACAAGTGAGTTGTGGGCGATACAAGTCATACTGCTTACCAGCATGTCATACTTTGGTTCGGCGGTATTGTTGGATGAAGCGTCCCGGACCGACATTACGCGTACGCTTACGCGAGACTGGTTCTACCGACGTGCTTTGCACACAGGTGGCTGGCGGGTGTCAGTTTCTCTAACTTTAGTTGAACCGAGTGTGGCTACCCAGTCCTTAAGAAGGTTAAAACAACACTAACTGGACGAACTATATTTGTGGTTTTGATGCGTAGGTAAGAACGGTTCTTGCTCAGCCCGTAGCAGCCACGTAAAATTTGCAACAACAAAGTAGAGGACGTCTAACTTGTTTTTGCAGGGCATGTTGTGATGTGATATGGTCAAGACGTGATGCTATATTTTATTGTATGAGATGATCATGTTTTGTAACCGAAGTTATCGGCAACTGGCAGGAGCCATATGGTTGTCGCTTTATTGTATGAAATGCAAACGCCCTGTAATTGCTTTACTTTATCACTAAGCGGTAGCGATAGTCGTAGAAGCAATAGATGACGTAATGACAACGATGCTACGATGTAGATCAAGGTGTCACACCGGTGACGATGGTGATCACGACGATGCTTCGGAGATGGAGATCACAAGCACAAGATGATGATGGCCATATCATATCACTTATATTGATTGCATGTGATGTTTATCTTTTATGCATCTTATCTTGCTTTGATTGACGGTAGAATTTTAAGATGATCTCTCACTAATTATCAAGAAGTGTTCTCCCTGAGTATGCACCGTTGCGAAAGTTCTTCGTGCTGAGACACCACGTGATGATCGGGTGTGATAGGCTCTACGTTCAAATACAACGGGTGCAAAACAGTTGCACACACGGAATACTCAGGTTAAACTTGACGAGCCTACCATATACATATATGGCCTCGGAACACGGAGACTGAAAGGTCGAACGTGAATCATATAGTAGATATGACCAACTTAGTGATGTTCACCATTGAAACTACTCCATCTCACGTGATGATCGGACATGGTTTAGTTGATTTGGATCATGTGATCACTTAGATGACTAGAGAGATGTCTATCTAAGTGGGAGTTCTTTAGTAATATGACTAATTGAACTTAAATTTATCATGAACTTAGTACCTGATAGTATTTTGCATGTCTATGTTGATTGTAGATAGATGGCTCGTGTTGTTGTTCCGTTGAATTTTAATGTGTTCCTTGAGAAAGCTAAGTTGAAAGATGATGGTAGAAATTACACGGACTGGGTCCATAATCTGAGGATTATCCTCATTGCTGCACAGAAGAATTACGTCCTGGAAGCACCACTGGGTGCCAGGCCTGCTGCAGATGCAACTGACGATGTTAAGAACGTCTGGCAGAGCAAAACTGATGACTACTCGATAGTTCAGTGTGCCACGCTTTACGGCTTGGAACCGGGTCTTCAATGACGTTTTGAACGTCATGGAGCATATGAGATGTTCAAGGAGTTGAAGTTAATATTTCAAGCAAATGCCCGGATTGAGAGATATGAAGTCTCCAATAAGTTCTATAGCTGTAAGATGGAGGAGAATAGTTCTGTCAGTGAACATATACTCAAAATGTCTGGGTATAATAATCACTTGATTCTATTGGGAGTTAATCTTCCCGATGATAGTGTCATTGACAAAATTCTCCAATAACTGCCACCAAGCTACAAGAGCTTCGTGATGAACTATAATATGCAAGGGATGGACAAGACTATTCCCGAGCTCTTCGCAATGCTAAAGCCTGCGGAGGTAGAAATCAAGAAGGAGCATCAAGTGTTGATGGTCAATAAGACCACCAGTTTCAAGAAAAGGGCAAAGGGAAGAAGAAGGGGAAATTCAAGAAGAACAACAAACAAGTTGTTGCTCAAGAGAAGAAACCCAAGTCTGGACCCAAGCCTGAGACTGAGTGCTTCTACTGCAAGCAGACTAGACACTGGAAGCGGAACTGCCCCAAGTATTTGGCGGATAAGAAGGATGGCAAAGTGAACAAAGGTACATGTGATATACATGTTATTGATGTGTACCTTACTAATGCTCGCAGTAGCACCTGGGTATTTGATACTGGTTCTACTGCTAATATTTGCAACTCTAAACAGGGACTACGGATTAAGCGAAGATTGGCTACGGACGAGGTTACGATGCGCGTGGGAAATGGTTCCAAAGTCGATGTGATCGCGGTCGGCACGCTACCTCTACATCTACCATCGGGATTAGTTTTAGACCTAAATAATTGTTATTTGGTGCCAGGTTAAGCATGAACATTATATCTAGATCTTGTTTGATGTGAGATGGTTATTCATTTAAATCAGAGAATAATGGTTGTTCTATTTATATGAGTAATATCTTTTATGGTCATGCACCCTTGAAGAGTGGTCTATTTTTATTGAATCTCGATAGTAGTGATACACATATTCATAATGTTGAAGCCAAAAGATGCAGAGTTGATAATGATAGTGCAACTTATTTGTGGCACTGCCGTTTAGGTCATATCGGTGTAAAGCGCATGAAGAAACTCCATACTGATGGACTTCTGGAATCACTTGATTATGAATCACTTGGTACTTGCGAACCGTGCCTCATGGGCAAGATGACTAAAACGCCGTTCTCCGGAACTATGGAGCGAGCAACTAATTTATTGGAAATCATACATACTGATGTATGTGGTCCAATGAATATTGAAGCTCGCGGTGGGTATCGTTATTTTCTCACCTTCACAGATGATTTGAGCAGATATGGGTATATCTACTTGATGAAACACAAGTCTGAAACATTTGAAAAGTTCAAAGAATTTCAGAGTGAAGTGGAAAATCATCATAACAAGAAAATAAAATTTCTATGATCTGATCGTGGAGGAGAATATTTGAGTTACGAGTTTGGTTTACATTTCAAACAATGCGGAATAGTTTCGCAATTCACGCCAACCGGAACACCACAACAAAATGGTGTGTCCGAACATCGTAATCGTACTTTACTCGTTATGGTGCGATCTATGATGTCTCTTACTGATTTACCGCTATCGTTTTGGGGTTATGCTTTAGAGACGACCACATTCACGTTAAATAGGGCACCATCAAAATCCGTTGAGACGACGCCTTATGAACTATGGTTTGGCAAGAAACCAAAGTAGTCATTTCTTAAAGTTTGGGGCTGCGATGCTTTTGTGAAGAAACTTCAACCAGATAAGCTCGAACCTAAATCGGAGAAATGTGTCTTCATAGGATACCCAAAAGAGACTATTGGGTACACCTTCTATCACAGATCTGAAGGCAAGATTTTCGTTGCTAAATTCAGATCCTTTCTAGAGAAGGAGTTTCTCTCGAAAGAAGTGAGTGGGAGGAAAGTAGAACTTGATGAGGTAACTGTACCTGCTCCCTTATTGGAAAGTAGTTCATCACAAGAAACCGTTCCTGTGACAACTACACCAATCAGTGAGGAAGCTAATGATATTGATCATGAAACTTCAGATCAAGTTACTACCGAACCTCGTAGGTCAACCAGAGTAAGATCCGCACCAGAGTGGTACGGTAATCCTATTCTGGAAGTCATGTTACTTGACCATGGCGAACCTACGAACTATGAGGAAGCGATGATGAGCCCAGATTCCGCAAAATGGCTTAAGGCCATGAAATTTGAGATAGGATCCATGTATGAAAACAAAGTATGGACTTTGGTTGACTTGCCCGATGATCGGCAAGCCATCGAAAATAAATGGATCTTAAAGAAGAAGACTGACGCTGATGGTAATGTAACTATCTACAAAGCTCGACTTGTTGCAAAAGGTTTTTGACAAGTTCAAGGAGTTGACTACGATGAGACTTTCTCACCCGTAGCGATGCTTAAGTCTGTCCGAATCATGTTAGCAATTGCCGCATTTTATGATTATGAAATTTGGCAAATGGATGTCAAAACTGCATTTCTGAATGGATTTCTAGAAGAAGAGTTGTATATCATGCAACCAGAAGGTTTTGTCGATCCAAAAGGTGCTAACAAAGTGTGCAAGCTCCAGCGATCCATTTATGGACTGGTGCAAGCATCTCAGAGTTGGAATAAACGCTTTGATAGTGTGATCAGAGCATATGGTTTTATACAGACATTTGGAGAAGCCTGTATTTACAAGAAAGTGAGTGGGAGCTCTGTAGCATTTCTGATATTATATGTAGATGACATATTGTTAATTGGAAATGATATAGAATTTATGGATAGCATAAATGGATATTTGAATAAAAGTTTTTCAATGAAAGACCTCGGTGAAGCTACTTACATATTGGGCATCAAGATCTATAGAGATAGATCAAGACGCTTAATTGGACTTTCACAAAGCACATACCTTGATAAAGTTTTGAAAAAGTTCAAAATGGATCAGGCAAAGAAAGGGTTCTTGCCTGTATTACAAGGTGTGAAGTTGAGTCAGACTCAATGCCCGACCACAGCAGAAGATAGAGAGAA